>NC_056746.1:585839466-585906966 GCF_019279795.1 Protopterus annectens
GGGGCCTTTACAATGCCCACACCTGGGTGGTACTATTCTACAACATCACCACTTAATCTACCTGAATAACACACTCATTCTAAACTGTGGTTCTTCCTACCACCTCCTTACTGCTCTAACCTACTATACATAATCTAGTCTCCTTTTTCTTCTTACTGGTCTCTATTAACTTTTCTATCCTACCTAATACTGCCCATTTCACCACCACTTCTACTTCTCCTTCTAGTTTAATTCTCTTCACCCTTTTCTATTCCACTTACGTGGATGTCCTATATGTGGTTTTTTAGATATTCTGTATAAATATTTCAGGTTTTTAAGCTCCTCATAAATGTAAACCACTGCTATTTGAATAATGTATATTGTTTTTATTGCATCAGCAACTCAGGCAGACCACGTAATTGGTCATTGTTTGATCAATGTACTACCCTGGTAAAAATAAATAAATAAATAAATAAATATCCTTTGTGAACCAGAGGAGCTGTTGTTTAATTTTACTTATCATTGTTAACAGCCAAAAGCAATTACAAAAAAAGTACAGTTTTGTACCTACCATAAATGTAGATGTTCGAGTACTCATACAGCTGCAGTCATAACAGATGGGGTTATCCTGCCTTCAGGCGGGTCCTCGGTCGGCCGAATTCCAAAGTCTAGGTCCGGCGTCGGTTGTCGTCACTTCCTCCCTGACGTCAGTGCAGCAGGGGTATAAAAGAGGCAGCCGATGCCATTTTCTTCAGTTTTTCTTGCCCCAGATGTCAGGTGCCCCCAGAAGGAAGGCAAACATAATGTTATGCAAAAGTGCAATGTTGATATATCAAAAACAGTAGTTGCAAGCAAATACACCATAAAAGAATACCCCAAAAGGTTATATGAAAAGGGTTTGTCATAAGGCCTGTCCTAAGAGGGGTTGGAGGGAGGGGAAACCTGGACTGCAGCTGTATGAGCACTCAAACATCTACATTTATGGTAGGTACAAAACAGTACTATGTTCATCATGCATACAGCTGCAGTCATAACAGATGGGTAGAATCCCAAAGCTAAGTAAGGGTGGTAGGCACTAAGCGGAACTAGAAGGGGCTAGGATGCCCTGCAGGACTGCTGTGGCAAAGCCCGCTCTAGATTTAGAGTATAGTGGGAGGTGATAGTGCTTGGAGAAAGTGTGCACTGAACTCCAGGTGGCTGCTTCCAAAATATCCTTGGTAGGGACCCCCCTGAGGAAGGCTGCAGAGGTAGCTGTGGCTCTGGTGGAGTGGGATCTGATGCATGCAGGCACAGTTTTTCCATGAAATAAGTAACAAAAGCGTATGCAGTGGGCTATCCATTTTGAAATTGTCTGTTTGGAAATAGCCTTTCCTTGAGCACCTGCAGCATAGGACACAAAGAGTTGCTCAGATTTCCTGAATGGCTTTGTCCTGTCCAAATAATAACGAAGTTGTCTGTGAATGTCCAAGGAATGCAGTAGTCTTTCCCCTTTGTTTTGTGGATTAGGATAAAAGGTAGGTAAGTGGATAGTCTGATTCAAAGCTACACTGGATACTACCTTTGGCATAAAGGTAGGGTTGGTTCATAGAGAAACTCTGTCCTGATGGAAAATGATGAATGGTTGAACAGCCATGAGGGCCTGTAGCTCCAAAACCCTGTGAGCTGAGGTGATAGCCAGAAGAAAGGCTGCTTTCCATGGCAAGTACTGTAACTCTGATGAAGAAGCTGGCTCGAAGGGAGGAAGGGTCAGCTTTTCCAATACGAAGTTGAGGTCCCAAGCAGGGACTGGTAGTTTTGGGGTTTTATATTCTTTGCCCCTCTGAGGAACTGCCTTAAGAGAGGATGAGAGAATAAAGGAGGATCTGTGCTGTATTGTGCAGAAATGGCTGAAGCGTGGATCTTGATGGAGGAGAAGGAAAGTCCATTGTTTAACATCTCAGCTAGGTACTGTAAAATTTGAAGTATATTTATTACCCAAGGATTCTGTCACTTCTTTTGATTCCAGGCACAAAATCGTTTCCATTTGGTGGAGTAGGCCTTTCTAGTAGAAGGTCTTCTGGCCTCCAAGATGACATCCTGCACCTCCTTGGAGAGGAGAAACTGTTGGGAAATCAAGGAATTCTCCATGCAGCTAGATTTAGAGTTTTGAGATGGCTGTGAAGAGTTTTGTAGTTGTGGTGGGACAACAGAAGAGGGACTAGAGGTAGAATCCATGGTGGGGAATGTGTCAGGCTCTTCAGGAGTGGATACCAGTGTTGCCTTGGCCAGTCTGGAGCAATGAGAATCATTTTCGGCCTCTCTGCTCTGGCTTTTAATAGAACTTTGGGCAGCAGAGGAAGTGGCGGGAAGGCATAGACTGTCAATGTTGTCCAATTGAAGGAAAGTGCATCCACTTTCCAGGCCTGTGGATGATAGGTCCTTGAACAAAATTTTTTCAACTAGCAATTTCTGTGGGTAGCAAAGAGATCTATGTCTGGCTGACCCCATGCCTGAGTTATCTTTGTGAAAATTTGTGGATGCAACTTCCATTCGTGTGGATCTGTCATATTTCTGCTTAGGTTGTCTGCCAGTGTGTTTTCCTTCCCTGGCAGGAATTGTGCCTGTAGTTGAATTTTCAATTCCAGTGCTGTATTCCATAGTGTCATGGCTTGCCTGCACAGGGGGTATGAATGAGTTCCCCCCTGTTTGTTTATGTACCACATCACTGTGGTGTTGTCTGTCCTTATCAATAGCTGGCCTGGATGCAGTAGGTCTTTGAAGGTCATAATAACCTTTTGCACGGCTAGCATTTCCTTTTGGTTGATGTGAAGGAGCTTCTCTTTTCGTGACCATTTTCCCTGAATGCACTGATCTGTCATGTGTGCTCCCCAGGCATAGTCTGAGGCATCTGTTGTGATGATTTGAGTTGCTTGAGGTACACAGAAAGGAAGACCTGTATTTCTTTGGCAAGCTTGAGCCCACCACATAAATTCCTTTTGAAGACATGGAATGAGTGGTATACTTGCTTCCAAGATGTGGCTGTGTTGAGACCATAAGTTTTTTAGGTACCATTGAAGTTTCCTCATATGCAGCTTTGCACATGGGAGTAGTAGGATGCAAGATGCCATGAATCCCAGAGCCTGCAGGACTTTCCTTGCAGTTAGCCTGGTGCAAGTTGCCATTTTTCTGAAGTATTGAGACAGTTGCCCTTGCTTGTCTGGCGTGAGGTAGGCCATCTGGGTGGTTGTATCCAAGCTGGCACCCAGGAAAATTATTTGTTGAGAGGGTATTAGTTTTGATTTCTTTTTGTTGACTGTGTATCCCAGGAAGTTCAACAGTTTTATTACAAATGCCAGGTGCTGCAGAAGTATGTCCTTGCTGTCCGCTTGGATCAGGCAGTCGTCCAGATATGGGTAGATTTGTATCCCTTGTAGTCTGCAGAAGGCGATTACTGATGCCAGGCATTTCGTAAACACTCTGGGTGCAGTAGATAAGCCAAAGGGCAGTGCAAGAAATCTGAGGTATCTTCTGCAATCTTGTCTGATAGGGACATGCAGGTATGCCTCCTTGAGGTCCAATGTTACCAGCCAAGACTCCTTGCCCAGCATGGGAAGAAGCTGCTGTAATGTGAGCATCTTGAATTTTGGCACCTGTAGATATGTGTTTAGGATGGATAGGTCTAAGATAGGTCTCCAATCTTTGTCTTTCCTTGGTACCAGGAATAGTCTGGAATAAAACCCTTGACCTTGTTCTTTTGCAGGTACCTCTTGAATTGCTTTCATGTCCATGAGAGCTGAAATTTGTTTTTGTGCCGCTGCCCTTTGATTTTGTGGCAGGTTTGGCATGCCTCTCATTTTTGGAAGGGTGTGAAAGTGGAACCTGTAGCCTCTGTCTATAATGTCCAGAATCCATTTGTCTTTTGTAACAATATGCCAATTTTTTGAGAATAATGTCAGTTTTCCACCCAAAGGTGCTGCCATTAAAGCTTTGCTTGGCAGGTGTAGGGGGAAGTCATTGTGTCTGTTTTCTAAAAGACTGTGATCTATCTTCTCCACCTCTTGGGGTGCTTGCCACTGTCTGGCTCTGAAAGATCCTTGAGGTTGCGCTCTACCCCTTGGACACCTGTATCTGCCCCTTTGAGGTCTGTCTATGGCTGGAAAGAACCAATTTTTTGAAGGCCAGTTTCTGCTGAAACGTGGAGGCTGTACCTGCAGGAAATCTTTCACTGTTTGCATTGATTTTGCTTTTTCCTCCATTTTCTTTAGCACCTCCTCTGCTTTAACACCAAACAATACATCTTTTTGAAGAGGTGCATCTAATAATTTAGCTTTGACATGATCTGGTAAGGTTTGCTCTTTGAGCCAAGCATGCCCGTATAACAGATCCCAGTAACAGCAGCTCTACATGAGGCCTCTAAAGCATCAAACCACACTGCAAGGTATGTTTACCCACTTGCTCTGCACCATGCAACAAATCCTGCAACTCTTTTAAATCTGGTTGTTCTGGTTGTGTCATCTTGCTTTTCAACTGAGATATCAAAAACTGTTGATACTTTAACATATGGAACTGACAGTTTAATGCCCTCATGGTTAAAGTGGCCAAGGTGTACACCTTTCCCCCCCACCTTTCTAAAGATCTGGAATCTCTCTCTGAAGGTAATGGGTTTTTAGCAGTAGAGGCCTTAATTCCCTTGGGACCCTGTGAAATAGTTTCTGGATCAGCAGTATGGCTTTTATATAGGAATTGGTGAGAATCAGGAACCCGGTAATACCTGTCTGGTTTAACAGGAGCTGGAGGCAAAGAATCAGGATTAAGGCTGGCTTCTGTGTACACATCATCCAATATATCTAAAACAGGAGGGATAGCCAGAGGCCAATGCTGGGGAGCAGAAGAAATTCCTGAGCCTTTCTTGGAATCTGTGTAATCTTGGCCTTCCCAGTGAAAGTGTTCCCTCAATGTATGCAGGGTTTCCCAAAAGAGAAGTCCTCAGGGAGACCGTGGGAATAGACTCCTCTGCATCAGAGTCTTCAATGGAGAATAGGCACAATCCTGGTCCTCAGATAGTTCTGAGGTAATAGAAGCTTGATCTGAGGAAGGGTAGTCTTCCTCTAATCTGGGCCTTTTGTCAGAGGGGGGTTGAGAACCCCTGATAAGAGTAATCAAATCCTCGGCCATTTTAAGCATCTGTTTTTAGGCATGGTGCCTTGAGAGGGTGTCTGAGGAACCTGTTTTTTGGTTTTCATGGCTGTTTTAGATTTAGTGAAGGCTTTAATAGAGAAGGAGGAAGGCCTGAAGACCCCTTGAGAAATGGCAGGCCTGTCTAAATTCTGAGTTTCCCCGCCAGGAGTGGCGTCGGTATCAGTAGTAGGAATGTGGGCCGAGGAGCCTGCGACCTTGGGTACTGAAGACACCGGTAATGCATTGTCATTGGTACTCAGGGGCTGCGTAGGTGCCTCGCTGAGTACCGGAGAATCGGTAGTCGGCCTTAGCGTGGTATCGGTAGGTGGTGCAGACCTCGAATGTCGGTCCTTATCTTTGCGTTTTTTGCTCAAAACTGGAGTCGGAGTATCCGACGACATAATATAATTAAATTTTTTGCCAAAAAAATGAAGGGCGAATTCCGTCCGACGCTTAATAGTGCGTTTGTTGAATCTAGCACAAAAACGGCAGGCCGAGATGTCGTGGTCTGGGCCTAAGTAAGGTATACAGTAAGAGTGGAAATCCTTATGTGGTATTTGCTTCCCACATGAAATGCAATTATTAACTTTGTCTGACATCGGTCTGGGGCAAGAAAAGTTTCCCCAACGGGGTACTTAGCTTTCAAGAAGACTTCGGCTGAAATACTTTCGTAAATCTCAGGAGCTGGCCGACCGGCACTTGCGAACTGCTTCTGCTTCGGGCACTGCACAGCAAGAAAGACTGGAGAAAATGGCGTTGGCTGCCTCTTTTATACCCCTGCTGCACTGACGTCAGGGAGGAAGTGACGACAACCGACGCCGGACCTAGACTTTGGAATTCGGCCGACCGAGGACCCGCCTGACGGCAGGATAACCCCATCTGTTATGACTGCAGCTGTATGCACGATGAACATCATACTTTTTCCCGTATAATTCAAAAAGCTAACAATATAAAACACTTGCAGCAAGCAGCCTCCTTTTAGTTTAAGGCAAAACATAGCAAATGAGTACAGAGAGGCATAACTAGGACAAGGCATAACTAGGACAAGGCAAAGGGGGTGACTGGTCTAGGTGCAAGCTCTTAGGGATTATAAACTGCAGGTGCCAATGGTGCAGGAATGCAGTACTAGTATCACTTTGAGGCCACAAGGATACTGAAGCTTTAGAAATGAATGACAATACTGCAATGGTATCAATGCCCATGAATTTCAGGTGGAAACCAATATTAATCAAATTCCTTATATGAATGAATATGAATTCTTTTCTTACTACCTTTTCTGAGGCTTTATATGATGTACTGGAAGCGCTTAAAATGGGATGATTTTTACATATGCAAATGAGATCCAAGAGAAAATTGGAAAAATGCCAAAGGCTATGTTTAAGAGGGGCAGTAATTTAAAAACTTTGAGTAGAAACTTAAAAATACCAAGCATAGTAAAGGGATAAAGAAGTGTAGTAGCTGCTCTTATTGTAAATTCATTTTGATTGGTCACATTTTTCAAGTAAATGGTATATCACTATGCCTTAAAAACATATACAATTGTAATTCTTCAAAATGTCTATTGTGCAGTATGTTCAACTTGCTCAAGTTTTTATGTTGGGAAAACCAAAAGGAGACTCCAAGATAGGATCTATGAACACCTATATGATATCAGAAGACTTAAAATACAGAATGCTTTAGCTAACTATATTATAGAGTTCCCCAATCATGCTTTTAACTTTTTTGTTATTGACTCTGTTTCAACTAATAGAGAGGAAGGACCTTGGACTTTGTATTTGGAAAAGAAAGAACTTCAATGCCAATTAAAAATTGAATGCATCTGCTCCCCCTGGTCTTAATGAACAAGTTGAAATAGCTTGTATTTTGAAACTTAAAGCCTTAGAAAGATGAGTATTCCTTTAAGGCTACCATTTTTATGAATGAGCTTGGCAGTCATGTGACCTCTGGCATAACTTTAAAAGTGCTGTCTGATAATTTTATTTTATCTGAAGAAGTTCTCCATTGTAGAAGATGAAAGTGCTTATCCATTCTTTCTTTTTTAATGTGGTTCATATTAGTAAAAATCATTTTAACAGTGTTTTACAAAGAATACAAAATCCCAGTGATATGGTTCGCTTGTTTGTTTTGGACGTTTGTGTTGTGTTTTCTCCTTTTTGGTTTTAATATTGCAACTGTGGTCCCTGCTCAAGTTTTGAAGCACATAGTGTGAGGTTAGAAAGAATTGATGAGACTGTACTATACTGAAATTAACTGGAAACAACTGAAATGAGACTGGAATGAAAGTCTTTAGCTGTTAATTACCCAAACTCATGCTGAACAGGTGCCAGTCTCTCCTTTATGGGCCAAGTCTTGGGTATTTTTCAGAATGAATTCTCCAAACACTACAGTTGATTTAATAAGTCTTTATTAGATGCTCACAATATCTGAATACTGTCTTCATTAACACTGCTGATAAACAATAACAGTCTGTAGAAATGCTGGGATGCTGGTTTGTAATAACAGTGCTGCTAAATATATCCTAAGTTTCCGCACATATATTCTGACTGTCCTGAATAATATAAACTGAAACAGTCTTTATTTGACCTGTCTTCTGTACTCAGGCTCAAGTGTATGTATTGCAGCTTCCTTTCTAAAATGCTGGATATTTAATTTTTTCTCTACGTCAGGTCGAACTAACTGACTTCCCTAACTGTATCTAAAGTAAATTTTAATAATGCCAAAACCTTGTAATGCTTTACACGCTTCCTTAGCCTTAGTTACCTTGGTTTCCAAGCCTGGTATCTAGCATTCCATTGTTATGTACATCTTTTCCTTGAGAAAGGAGCATTCAGTAAAAAGAATAGTCTGTAGCCTTCCTTTGGGAACTGTTATCTCTCATGCTTGACCAGCAAGGTTATTCTTCTCTTCTGCTTAACTGTCTTTTCTAAAATGTATGCATAAATGAAACACAAGTCTGACACTACATTTCTAGGCCTATTTTACCTTTTAGTCTGCCTAAAGCTTAATGACTACAGTACTTTAAAATGGAAGTTCTTAATCTAACAGTAGCCCCTGAGGTCCCTGACAAAAGTCTACAGGGACCTACTTTTGTAGTTACCTTACATCTGATGCTACCTTACTCAATAACCAGAAAATACATTCCCCAGGATTCATGAAGCTTACGCCAGGCGCAGGCGTAGCATCGGCGATCTAACACCAAATATGGCTGCCGAGCGATTCAGGTACGAGCTGTTTCCATGTGCACTACCTGCGTACACCACACCCGCACAGCTCCCGGTGCATGTATGCTAATTACCCCATGCGCAGAAGCATAGCATGCAAATGAAGGTATATAGCGATTCAGGAAGTGGTGCAGGCGTAGTGCAAGCATGCAGAAATGTAAACCAAAAAAAAAGGTTTGCATTTTTCAAACATAAAATTGGAGCCATGACAGCAGACCAAACCCACGTATTATACTGTTAATATATGCCAATGGCAAAATATATAGCCATTGGCATAAAAATATGCACAACATATAAAAAAGAACATTTAATGTCATGCCCACACTAATGCAAAGTTAAATCGCAGGGCATGCAGGGCATCGGTGCGCAAACAGGATCACAATGAAAATAGAATTATATGGAATAAAACTGCAATGTAACACATTTCATGAATTCCCCATAATAGTCAATGGCAATCATGCTACTTCACACCATGGTGCAAGGGTTGCTAAGGGGCTGTGACAGTGTTCTGCACGGTAACTAGGAATTAGTAGGCAATGCCATGCAAATGAGAAGAGTAATACTGAATCACAAAATCCCCACCGGCGTAAGGATGTACCTCAAAGTGTAGCGGTACAACACCGAGGTGTGGCCTGGAGATAAAGATGATATCAACAGAGGGGTGTGCCAACTTAGCTGTAAGCACATTGGAACATTGCTAATCCAGTTTGCCTGTTGCTAAGCAAAGCTGCAGGATAGGGGTGTGTTGAAGTAGCCATAGCTTTGCTTAGCAGAGAGCACACAAGGTAACCGAATGTGCATGTGAACGTGGATGAAAACGTGCTCGAAACCAGGTAAACGGCTGTGCATGGTGCGCACCAGAGCTGAAACAGGAAGGATACTGGAAAAAATAAGGAAATGCTGTAGCATGGTAATTGGAGTACAAATGAGTAATTAACACCTAGGAATCCTCAGTGGGCCATTGACAACAGTTAACAAGGCTGCTAGCAGCTACCTGCAGAACAGGAAAGGGGAGGGGCCATACTGCAAAGAAAAGAGAACTGTCACAGCAGAACAAAGCAAACTTGCAGTAGATCAGCTACATAACACATTTTGCAACACAATCCTGGGTTGGGAAAGTACAAAACAAGAAAGCCAGCAGCTGGATACATGCCTGACAATGGGAGGTGAATCGGGTTGAAAAGTGAAGTAAAGGGCAATAGATGAATCATGGCAGCCAAGCGTAATTCAACACCAAAGGCCCCATAATAGCAGTACCCACTGTAAAACCCATAATTAAGATATCCTGCAGTTGGAATTGCATATGCACACCCAATTACACCAACAGCATCCATAGCACAATAGTATAAAGTGTGAAAGCACCTCACACACACTTGTGTATTCCCAGACACTCTGCACCATTGGTGTATACAGACAGGGAACTATTAATATGGACATGTTAGGGGTTGCCATAGCTTTGATTCACCAGCATGTGTTGGAGACTGAAGGTGGTGTGGAGGATGATGCTGACAACCATCTCAGGCACCGGAGGAGGAGAAGAGTGTTTAGACCCAGAGTAACCTGCCAGGGGCTACATGATCTGGAGATAGTAGAGCATTACAGGGTGGACAGGGACACCATACAGCAACTTGTTGAGCTGTGCCGGCCACGCCTCAGAGCCAGAAATAATAGAGGAAAACCCATCCCAGTGGACACGAAGGTATGTGTAAGCGTAAGAATACTAGCCACATGTACCTTTCAAAGGCCAACTGGGGATATCATGGGGATCTCACAGGCATCAGCATCCAGGGTACTCCACCAGTTGCTGAATGCCATGTTACCACATGCCAATGAGCACATATACTTCCCCGAATGCAGAAGGAGTTGGCCAGCAATATGCATCACTTCCACCATGTGGCAGACTACATGGAGGTACTGAGTGCAATAGACTGCACGCACATACACATCAGGTCACCACCCAGTGAGCAGGGTAGGCAATACATTAACTGCAATTGCTACCCCTCCATCAACTGCCAGGTTGTGTGCAAAGCACAGGGCATTATCATGGATGTGTGTGTGCTGGCAGCCCTGGAAGCTATCACGACTCCTACATCTGGCATGTCTCACAGCTGTATCAGGTATTTGCCAGGGGGGACATCCCATATGGCCACCTGGTGGGGGATGCTGGCTATGCACTGGAACCATGGATGATGACTCCCATCAGAAATGCACACACACCCATGCAAGAATGCCATAATGAGGCACACGCACAAACCAGAATCATCATAAAGCGTATGTTTGGGATGCTGAAATCATGGTTCCATTGCTTGGACATATCTGGTGGAGCCTTGCAGTATTCTCCAGGCACGTGTGCCCACATCTTCATAGTATGTGCCATGCTACATAATATGATCCTGCGGAAACAGCTGCAGTAGAGACAGACTGGTGAAGGCCCTCACAGCCCGCCACCATTGCCAAGGGCCCCACAGGCACAGAGGGACTTAGACCACGAACACCCTGTGCCAGCCCCAGTAGGCAGATGGAACCGTGCCCATTATGCCCATGCCTTGGCAAAGAGGGAACATATAGCACACACACTGACAGTGTAGGCACCTACGGACTGACACCCTTCTCCACCTGCACACACAGTAAACATGGATGGCACACACACACACACACACACACACACACACACACACACACACACACACACACATGACCACCTGTAAATTGTCATGTATAGGCGGTCTACTGTGTGCACCCTACATAGGCAGCTCTCAACTATTGTACACACAATTGCCATTGGCACAAGGTAAGTCAATACCTGAACAGTAAATTAAGCAATCAGCATGTCTCAATACTGTATGTATAGGTTCATAGGTACATAGGTAGGTACTTGGCTAACTGCTCAAGGCCATTCATAAGCCTAGCCAAAATGTGCCTGCTGCCACCACCCCATTGATTAACTAACTGTCTCTCTGTGGAGCAGAGCCAATTGTGGGATCCCTGGGGTGTATCCACTGTTTCCCACCCACTCTGCAAGGATTCCCTGGAGTGTTAGTGAGGGGCTCCATATAATGTAATCAAGGATGTAGTTCCAAAGCGTGGGGAGTACCTGGGACAGGAATCTGTCTCTCCAGCATCTTCCAGTTATGGTTGTGGCAAGGTGTAGCTCATTACAGTGTGTGGCTCACTGTGACATGGATTCTCATAGGTACAGCATATCCATTAAGCCTGACTTGGACAGGGCTTTGTTGACCAGCAAATATCATCTCTGAGTAAACGAGATGCCACTGAGTAATGCAAGAGTTCATGCAGTCTGGCAGAATAGGACACATGTCTGAGGCCATTAATCCTCTTGGCAAGGTGCATTCGTGGCCCTTCCAGCTGTTGGATGTGTCTTCTGAGGTACATCCAAAATGGGTTATCATACTCGATGATGGGATCGATGAGTGATGAGTAAAGGGGCACAATAACCTCAGTCTGTCTAGATGCGAACCCTTAAGTAATCAGATAGCCTACATAGACGGATGTCCTACCTACTTCACAGATATGATTGTCAAAGGAGAGATCACTATCTAATGTAGCCCCCACATACCCATTACATCATCTGAATTATAGTGTCTGCCACTGATGTGTTAATATGTGTGTGTGTAGTTTCCCAAAATGGAATGACCATGCAGTATGTGGCCTTTAGCTGGAGGCCATGACTCTGACACCCTGTGTTGGTCTATGTGAGGCCCCTTGAAGGATGTCTGTGACAGCTGGACTGCCAGTTATGGCTCCCAGTTTGCAGTAATCACCAAACGCGGTCTGCTGTAGTCCACCTGTGTTAGCCCGTACCTCTGAGAAGTATATGGCAAACAGTAGGCGTCACAGGACTGAGTCCTGTGGGACACCAGTTGTGACTGGTCAAGAGTTGGACCTAGAGGCTGCTAGGCTTACCATGTGGGTTCTGTGTGTAAGCCTGTTGGCAAACCAGCCTGTGATGTATGGGTGTATATACTGGCTGGTGAGTTTAGAAATAATACCTGAGTGGGGAATGGTGTCAAAACCCTTGGCAAGGTCCAGGTAGTATGTGTGAACTACCACACCTCACACCTAAATTCTAGGTGACTGTAAGATGTCAAACAGGTTCAGTAGGCATGATCTGCACTCAGTCAAGCTGACCTGGGTTGGGTCAAGTGTCTGGAGGTAACCATTGTCTATGTTAATGAGTGCCATGAGGATGCGCTCCATAGCCATGCAGATCAGGCTACTCAGGCTTATGGGGTGATAGTTACCATGGACAGTTGTATCACCACCTTGGTGGAGTGGAATAGCTGTTGCCATGCGCCATTGAATGGGCATGTAGCCTGTGTAGAGGCCGATGCTGAATTGCTCTATTAGGCAGGGGGTCACTTTGTCTTGTAGTGTCTGCAGGATGCAGTCTGGGACACCATCTGCCTCCACTGATGCTCTGTCATGCTGTTTGAAAGGGCCATTAACACCTGTATGTCTCTGATGTCTGGGATACTGTACATTTTGGGTATCGTTGTGGGCCCTGTAGGGGGTGAAGCTTGCACCGAATATATCATCATGTGTGTTGGTGATATCAGTGGGGTCAGTATATTCAGTGCAATATTGTACCAGCACCGTGTAAATCTGTGCATTACTGCTTAGATCCTTGACATAGCCAAAGAAGTCTTTGTGATCATCTTCCGAATCCATGCCTATTTACCTGTGGATGTCAGCCTTGGATGATTTCATGAATAACATAAGTGTCTTACTAATATCGGTCACGGATGTCTACATGTCTTGGGATTTGCTGTTGTTCTGGACAACTGTCCTACTTCTGTTGTATAGCCTGTATATTGGAGGGGTCCAACAGACTGGTGTCCTTGTGTAGGAGTAGCGAGTCCTGGTTGACCATTGATGGCACGACCCATACATCTTTGTAGGTGCATATAGAGTGCATTTGTAATTTTGTCTGTATCTTGAGCAGTGTCATCCCTGAGCATGGGGGCTGTGAAACCTCCCACCTCTGTCATTAGTACTGTGAATTTAGCTGTAGGAAAGGTATTCACTGTGTGTTCCTTGGGTGGGGGAGATGGTTGGGAGGGGAAATCATCAGTGAATAGCTCATGGTCAGATCTGAAGAGCGACCAGTTTACCTCCGCTGTAGGGCACCTGTTGCACATGTCGGTGATTAGCACTTCTAGTATGTTTTCACCTCTCGTTAGTCCATCTACCAACTGATACAGGCCATATGAGGTGATAAATCCCAGGAAGTGCTGGGCCTGGAAGTGAATACTCGAGTAGGTTATCCAGTTAAGTGTAGGGTAGCCGACATTGACCAATAACAGGGTGCGTGGTAGGACTGTCATGTTTACCAATGTCTCCAGATAGTTGTGGTGGTGCTCCTGGGTCATGGAGGGTTATCTGTAGCACCCCACAGTTTGCATTGCAGTCGTGACTAATGTTAGCTGCACATGGATGATCACAGAGGTATCGTACTGCCCCACTAACTTGGAGGTGTAGGTATCCCCAATGAATATGGATACACCCCCTCCATATCTGTGCCAGCCCATGTTTAGTGACTGAAATGTGTGTTATGGGTTGCAGTCTGAAAGTGCTGGTCCGGTGTGCTCACAGGAGCCTTATACAGGTCCCAGTCACAGAACAGATGTTGATGTTGTCCATACTGAGGGGTGCTGTGAGTGCGTGCATGTTGTGAGTACTACCTCTGGTGTTGAGTAGCCTAACCCTTATTGATTCTGCTATTGTGCAGTTCATGGAGGTGAGATTCACCTCTGAGACCTGCCTAAAAACGGCACCATGGGGGCACCAATAGCCTTGCCCAGCATTCCAAAGCCTTAGGCTGACACATCCAAGTTGGTATGGCATTATTGCAGGTATGTTTCCCATCTATGCTTGTGTCCCATTTTTCCTGTAAGTAACCTACTGGTAAGCAATACAAAGCCTGAAATCTATACAAGTCTACTAGCTTCCAAGATAGGCTTTTGGAATGATTATGTATCAGTAGTCTGTATGCTCTTGCTGTGCTTAACTGTTGTCTAACTACATGGTGATTTTACACTGTATATTGTGATAAAAAAACTCTGTATAATCGCATATGATGTTGGAGATGGCCTGCACTGTAGAGGTTCACAGATAAGTAGTAGGCTATCTGCCCAAGGGCATTTAGAAGCATAGCTACAGTGTGGTGGCTTTACTTGCACCATTGATGAAGTAACTGAGCCTCTGCCAAGCATAGCCAATGAAGTGATTCCAGGCAGAGTTGCTGGAAGCTGTTGAAGACTGGGGTGGTGTAGGGTGATAGGGGCACATAGTGATCTCAAAAGGGCATGTTAACATGACAACCTAACAGCATTCAATTTCCCCAACAGGTCTTGCAGCTATAAAACTGGAGTGGCTCCCCCACACCCTGTCTGTATGTTTCTGAGACACATAATCCCAGGGGTGTATATACTGTTGCCCAGTCACACATCAAAGTTTCCTCTGAAGTGTGACAGTGAGGGAGTGTGCCAAATGTAATTAGGATTTTAATGTATAGTCTCTCAATTCATGTGTCATGTCGGTATTTCGAGAAGCTCACTGGGTGTGGGTGGCTCCGCCTGTTGTGTAGCCAAGCTTACACATAGGATTCATGGACATAGGAAATAGGCAGAAGGAACATTAATGTCAATAGTGCAATGGCTACAGCATTTGCATAATATCTGTGCATTCGTGGTTCAAATCCCAATAAAGTCAGAGATGTTTTACATGTTACATAGTATGCCTTAACCACAGCTTGCATATATAGGTAGTATTCCTCAGAATAATAAACATTTGTAACACCCATAAACCCATGTGTGCTGGAGACTACAGTTAACAGACAATGTAATGTTATGTAAGCACATAGAGAGATGTTACATCACTGAAATGTATATATCCTGAGTAGTTAGCAGAAGTGGCCATATTTGCGTGCACAGGTTGTAGGATGTATTGTTTGTTTAACTGTGTACAACCACTGGTATAATGTCACACACCTTTAAACCTGCTTACAACTGCTTAAATTAGCCTTATTTTGTAGTAAAACATGTCTAATACATCGCAGGTGTTGAATTCTGGACCATGCACACCACAGTCATGGGACCTACCACTAAGCCATCTAATCTGTATACATGTTTAGTGGTCATTAGACTACACCTTATACTACAGGCATTTCACAGTACTGACCACAAATGGGACAGTCACTTTGTGTACATATGTACAGTACATTGTAATGTACTGTAATGTGTGAATCAACATATACGTCTACATATGTATACGTGTTACAAATTAATACTATATATATATATATATATATATATATATATATATATATATATATACATGTCACTGATGGGTGCATATATATATATATATATATATATATATATATATATATATATATATATATATATATATATATATATATATATATATATATATATATATATATATATATATATATATATATATATATATATATATATATATATATATATATATATATACAGTAACATCCACAACCATATATATATGTAAACATCTATGAACACACTTTGTGACACAGAAGCATTCCAAATGAATAGAAGTGTATGCAAAACACATGCAGCTCTGGTATTATAACTATTAATATTAACCTAATTCCCCATAGAAGCAATGGTTGCTGTGTATGTGGAGACTGGTGTGGGGGGAGAACTGCTGGCTAATGGAATATGCATCAAGGAGGGCCTGTGTCGGATGTTCAATAAGTGAACTGGAGGGGTACACATGGAGTACGGGGACAATGTAAAAAGGACACAAAACAAGAACAATTCTCATCCATAATACACCCTGTCAGGTCACATTGCAACACTGACTTCAACAAACATATGAACATTAACAGGTATCATACATATGTACACCTACTAACTTACACATTTGTTTGCAGTAGTAAGGAACGGCTGTAGTACATTGTATATACTAAACACCATAAAAGTTGTACATATCTCAGATGCCTCAGTGGTAAAGCCAGTGACCGTGGTGTTCATGGTCCCGGATTCAAGACCTGCAAGGGCTGTTACGTCATTTTGAGGTCCAGAATAAGGAATGTTGGAGGCAGGGTGATTAAAGCACTTTTAAGCAGTCATTAGCGGGTTATTGCACCGGTAAGCGCCGGTAAGTGGCGCTTAAACATGACTACATGGATAAACGCTACACAGGTTTAACCTTTGCTGAACATCACTCAGATCATGGGCAAAGCTGCTCACAACCGCTGAAATGTATGTTAATCATCCTTGCACTACCAGTGTCTGCTCTGAGAGGTAAAATGACCACTTCCAGGATTAGAACACGCAACCATGTACACAATCTTCACAGTAACCTACCACTAAGCTACCTGAGATGTACCAATGGCAGTTGTGTATTCAGACAGGTTAAAACACAAAAGGGAGGATTGTGTGGAAATAGGACAAACTGCAATGTACCCAATGAAAGAGCTATATGTCGATATATAGGGATATACATATATATGTAGATATATAGATAGGTTAACAACATCTACACAATCATGGAGGTACATATAAATGGGATACCTACCAAATACCAAATGCTTGATATACGACCTGCATAATCCCGAAGCTTAAAGACCGAAAGACCACAGTACCGAAACACCCAAAGCGCGAGTTTTAAAATCCCAATGTTAAGGGACTTTGAGTTAGTGCTTCTGGTGTTGCAGTTCAGGTAGGTTACTTTGTGTAATTGTGTTTCTGAGGGCTTTAGTGTGTGTAAGTGTGTGTTCTGAGTGTGTTGTGTGTTTGTGGGGGACTGTAATGTGTGGGTGTGGGTGTGGGTTTGCCTTGTGTGTCTGTTTGTGTGATCTCAGAGGTATAATATTTAAGTGGGGGGGGGTGGGGGGCACAGCCACTGACATGGGGGGTGTAGGGGGCTTGCCCCCCTGCTCATACGTAGTGTAGGATGGTTTGTTTGGATGTGGTGGGTAGCAGTGTGTCTGTGTGTGCGTGTGTGTGTTCTGTGTTTGTGTTACTTTCATGAGTTTGACTGTTGCGAGATTGAGTGTTCGGTAATATGGGGTTTGGGAGTCTGGGCCTGGTACTGTGGGCGTCGGGATTGTGTGCATTCAGGATTCCATAGGTATCCCATATACAGCGGTTGAAGTGTTCATATATGAGGATAACATGGACCATAGCAATAACACATTCCGCCACGAACAAACTATATGAACAAAGGATATGGAGAGTATATGCCTATACATTATTACAAATATGTGCTATGGACATGAGCCATAGAGGGTCAGTCACCAACACAGCTCCAATGACTGCAAATACCTACGACAGAAATACACAGGCAACTTTCAGGTAGCAACACTTTATTACATTCCGATGTATTGCCAAAAGGATTCAAGGACTAACATCACCTGCATTATATACAGGAACCATTTAACAGTGCCTTAATCAATCAGCCTGCAATTACCATAGTATTAGTCCACGAAAGGATAGGTGTTCAAATAGGGAAGGAACCCTCACACACATATCGAATATGTATAAAAGCAGTTCCTACACACCTGCATCTGCTATGTACACCCACCAACATCTCCCCCACACCCAAAACAATTACAATACATACTGTAATACCATTACAAATTATTCACTCACTGTACGACATCTGCTGAAGCATTAACATACCTTGTCAGAGACACACTAACATGGCCCTATGTAAAAGAGTTGCTGTTATACAATGGAACAGCTGCTGATGTTACAGGGTTTGTTTGCACTAATCCCGTTTCAGAGGGTTGTATGTACACCAGGAAGTGTTACCAATTACTGATTATCAGCACAGTATGATACTCATTTACACCAAACCAAAGATGTCTGGTGAGCACACTGTAAACCACCTAACATTATATGCATAGCCATACAGCCTTGATCTGCTCAAACATCCTTGCCAGACCGAAACATCTGCAGAAGTATAAGGTACAAACAAACCCTGCATATGTAGCAATGTTCAGAAATATAACAGCTGTACTCACATGTAGAACAACATCTTCTAGGCATTACACACATTCCACGGGAATCATGAAGCTAATATATCTCTGTTTGTCTCCATATAGCTGTTGCAATACATCACAAACAACACATCCAGGCCGTCTTTCTCACAAGTAAGCAAAGGGACAACACCCAAGTGAAGTACTGAATTATACATCACTGTTGCCATGGTATTGGCTAATGGAGTAGCTGCACAGCTGATGTGCATGTAATTAACTACTTTGGAACACCAACTGGTGGTCAGGATAGCGCATGTTAATGATCTCTAACTATAAAAGGATGGCTTGTCACACATTCAAACCATCTGTATATACCAGCAGAACATTACAGAGAAGATTGAAACACAAACTGAAAAAGATTGAAATAACAGTCAACACCTCGAGTTACTAATAAGGTATGTAGAACACTCAGTATGTCTGTGTATGTAGTACCTGTTCTGTAATAATTAAAGTGTATGTAATGCATATAGTGGAACAGTTATCTTGTAGTGATGTATTGTTGAGCATAGTAATGCTTGTAGCATTTATGTGTGTACTGCTGTAGGTCACAAGCCAAACTCCTCATACACCACAAGGGATGCTATATAAGGGCTTTGAACCCAACAATTCCTCTCCAGCCACTGTCAGTGGCAGGGTTGGTCCAACAAGTATGTGCTATAACAGGGATAGTATATGTTAATATATTGTAACAGTAGGCATATGTATGGGTGTATTACTGAGAATAACATGTCGAAGGTGGGTCTACTGTGCAATTATGATTTGCATTGTGGGATATTGTGCCAATAACTGTGTAATGTACAGTATTGTAGGCAGATATGTATTACATTTTACATAGCATTACTGTTATTTTAGGAAAACATTAGTTATGTCTATTGGCATTTACAATACACAATAACAGGATACATATGACTTGTAGTCATCCGACAGTTTAGCAGCATGATAGCAAAGTAAAATGGAAGAGCTAGTTAACTATCCATGCACATAAGACATGTAATAGGTTCATAGGTTCATAGGTAGGTACTAGGCTGTCTGCCCAAGGGCATTTATAAGCCTAGCTAGAGTGTGTTGGCTTCTGCCACCCCCTTAGGTTAGTTCCCTGTGCCTCTGAACAGCAGAGCCATTAGTTCCCTGTGCCTCTGTCCAGCAGAGCCACTGCAGTGATCCCGAGGTACATTTCTGTCTCCCATCCACCCATCAAGGTTTCTCTTGAAGAGTGCTAGTGAGGGGCCCTGTCTGATGTACATTGGAATCATGTTCCAAAGCATGGGGAGTCTCTGGGTCAGTAATCTATCCATCCAACATGTCCTAGTTATCGTTGTGGTAAGTTTTATATCCCTAGAGCATGAGCTCTCAGGGGGGTTTGTTTAGGTGGAGCATTATCCATCAATGCTGGGTTGGACATGGGCCTTGTATGTCAAGCAGAGATCACCTCTGAGTATGCGATATGCAACCGAGTACAGCTGAAGTTTCTTTAGTTGGGCTGCATAGGTCATCTGTTTGAGGTCAGTAATCCTTTTGGTGAGGTACTATTGTGGTCTTTTAAGCTGTTGCAGTTGTCTTGTAAGGTACATCCCAAATGGGATGATGTATTCTTTAATGGGTCTAATAAGTGATGAGTAGAGAGGCACAATGGCCTCCTTTGTTCTGGATGCAAACCCATTTGAGATTGGGGGGGGGGGCACGTAAAAAGATATTCTAACCACCTTGGCAATATGGTTATCAAAGGAGAGATTGCTGTCTACTTGGGTTCCCAGATCCCTTATTACTTTTTCTGTATGTAGGGGACTACCACCTATGTGGTAGTCCATGGGTAATTAGTTTTTTCCAAAGGGGATGACTATGCACTTTTTGGAATTCAGCTTGAGGCCATGATATTGACACCAGGTATCCATCTCAGTGAGACCCTTCTGGAGGGTGTCTGTATCAGCTGAGGAATCATTTATGGCTCCTAGTTTGCAGTCGTCTGCAAACTTTTTCAGCCAAAGTCCTCCTGTGCTTGCCTGTACCTCAGAGAAGTATATACCAAACATGAGGGGTCCTAGGACTGAGCCTTGGGGGATGCCACTTATAACTAGTTTACAGTCAGACCTAGTGTCTGCAACTCTCACTGTGTGGGTTCTGTCCATGCGCCAATTTGCAAACCATCTCATGACATAGGGGTTACTGTTCAGGTTGATGGGTATGTCTATAATACCAGAATGGGGAATGGTGTTGAAAGACTTTGCGAGGTCAAGGTAGGCTATGTGGACCTCCTTACCCTCATCTAATACCTTGGTAACTGTCTCAAAGAAGTCGTCTGGGTTTAGGAGGCATTATCTGCCCTTAACAAAGCCAAACTGGGTGGGGTCAAATGTTTGGAGGTTCCCAATGTCTCTGTGAATGAGAACCATAATGATTTGCTCCATAGCCTTGCAGACCAGGCTATTCAGGCTTATAGGGCAATAGTTCCCAGGGTCCATTGTGGCGCCACCTTTGTGGAGTGTGATAACTGTTGCTGTGCACCACTCTGTGGGTACGTAGCCTGTAGAGAGGCTGTGTTTGAACAGTGTATTTAGGTGAGGGGGTTAGTTCATTTTGGAGCTCTTGTAAGACACAGCCTGGGACACCGTCTGGTCCCATTGAGGTTGTGTTCTTGGCTTTGAATTGGGCTGTTTTAACCTTTGTGTCGGTGATTGCTGGGATCGTACATTCTTCTGGTATGGTTATGGGCCCTTTCGGGGGTGAGAGGGGTGTAAAGTTTGCACTGAACCTATCTGCCAAAATGTTGGCAATATCAGTCAGTTCAGTATATTGTCTGCCAGCCTGCACCAACTCAGAGCAGATCTGAGAGTTTCCACTTAGGTTCTTGACATAGCTAATGAATGCTTTGTGGTCATCTTTAGAGTCCTTGGAATTATCTCTTTCAAAGATAACCTTGGAAGAATTTATGTGACCATAGTGTCTTGCTGATACTGATCAGGGATGTCTTTCCTTCTATGGATTTTGCTCTTATCTGTACTAGTTTCCTCCTTCTATCGTAGAGCCTGTTTATGGCAGGGGTCCACCAGACTGGTTTCCTTTTCTTGGAGGAGTGAGTCTTGGTTTGCCTTGGAATAGCATGATCCATGCATTCCTGCAGATGATCATAGAGTGCCTTTGTATAGATTTCAGCATCCTGGTCAGCATTGTCCATTGTTGTGGGGGCTGTGAACCTTTTAACCTCGGTCTTAAGCAATGTGAAGTTTTCTTGGGAAAAGTATTTCGCATTGGTTTCCTTGTTTGGGGTTGTGGGCGGATTGTGAATATCCAGAGTGATTAGTCCATGGTCTGATCTAACTAGTGAGGGGATGACGTCAGGTATGGAACACTGGTCACTCATGTTGGTGATGACCAGGTCCAATATGTTGTTCCCTCGGGTGGGGGTGTTGACCAGTTGATCCAGGATGTTTGAGTGTATACATTCATGGAAGCACTGGGCAAGGGAGTTAGTACTTGAGTAGTTCTCCCAGTTAATGTTTGGGTAGTTGAAATCACCCAGTATTAGGATATTTGGTAGGACCTTCATATGTCCCAGTGTCTCTGAAAATGCAGATTGTGGGTCCTGGTGGGCAATCTGTAGCAAGCTACAATTTGGAATGCAGTATTGGCCATTGTTAGTTGCATTTGGATGATCTGTGATGCATCGTGCTGCGCCACTAACCTGGAGGTGTGAGTATCCTTGATGAATATGGATACACCCCCACCATTTGTGTTTCGGTCCGGGTTCTGTGGCCAAAAGGCGTGGTATGAGTTATAGCCTGGTAGTGCTGTGGTGCTCTCTGGAGCCTTAAACCAGGTTCCTGTTACTGCACAGATATCGATGTTTTCTATACAGAGGAGTGCCTCGAGTGCATGCAATGTGAGGTCCAGACTTCTAGCGTTGTGTAGCGTTACCCTCAGTTTATGGTTACTTGTGCTGTATACGGTGGTGGGTTTGTCTTTTGAGCCTTGCATAAAGGTCCACATTGCCTAATATCCACCACTCTAGTATTGTTTGCAAGCAATGACAGCTGTGCATGTGTACATGTTCTGCAAATGTGTACTGACCCTTGTTACAGGGCTGTGCCAAATGGCTATGTGCACAACTACATAGAGTGGATATTGACAGTAGAGACACACTGGTTGAACGTTTAGGTTTGTGTAGCCTAACCTTTCATTGGCAGACTAACACCTGCTTGGAAATATGTGGATAGTACTAGTAATGAAACAGGGCGCATATAATTTTTAACTCTAGTGTGACATCTGCTGTAGGAGTGTAAGATGTAGGAAACCGCTGCCCATGTGTAATAGCTGCTTCATAGGTGATGGCTTATACTATCTGATCATATACTGATCATGTTGATATTGGCAGCAGAGTCTATTGATATTTGACTCTGTGTGGGGAGTGGGTGTCTGTGGCCAACAGAGCTCATGGTTCTGGTGGGTATGTGAGCATATACCCAGACAAGGATACAGCCCTGTTGACACGTGCATCATCTGTACTCAACTATCAGGATGTGATGTGGCCCTCAGAGGGGGACTGCTACTAAAGGTAGCTACCATGTTCCTGTAATAGCTAGTGTTGCCACGTCCATAACACAAATATGTACTTGTGAGCATCACTGTCTAAAACATCTGCATAAGCAGTAAGTAAAATAAATACAGTGCATGGTGCTTGTAGTACTGAATGCTCATACAGGCATGTCCAGTAGTCAGCTACTGGTGTTTACTAATGTTAGCTTTGTGTATATGGCCATCCTGGGGGAATGTAATCTCTAAGCCATGTACACTGCCAAACCCACCAAACACAACACCCCACACATTGTCTGGGATGCAGCTACAGGGGTGAGCTTGGAGGCAGTCCATTCTACACCCATGACTGGACTAGACAGTCAAGAGGTGTAGGTTAACACATGCATCCCATCACCACAACCAACACATACCCTTACCAGAACACAGTAAGGACACACGCACATGCCACCAGAATTCACACACATCCACAGAGGTCTCTAAGTTTCTGGCCAAGCAAGAGACCTCCCAAGTTGGAATAGACAGTCAACAGGATACAAAGACTGTATGACATAGTTTGCATAATTGTGTCACTCCTCAGAACACGTGGCCAGAAACATGGCCAACAGTATGCATTTGTGAATGCAAACTCTAGCACTATGTTACACACCATGCTATATGAGGGCAAACATACTGTCAGCTACCTGTCTGCCATGATTAGCTACATACCCATACACTCAGACCATGTTTTGAACTATACACATGTCTCTGGCATATATTCTATGTTGTTGTGCAGGACCTGTGATGCAGTAGCCTTGACTGCATGGAAACACATGTAGGAACTGTCAGGTCTTGTAGCCCATGCAGGTATGTCCCAAGCCCTGGGTAGCATTCTGCCATTGGCCAGAATGATGTAGCAGTACAGGGACAAGGATTGTATTTCACAATCGTGTAATGCATTTGTGTAATTCAAAGAGTACCCAGCATCTCTCCGCCTGGGATAACATGGTTGACAGACCATGATGCTTTGCCAGACAGGGCCTGCACCTGTCACCCCTGAGAAACTGGATACTGGCAACGGCCTGTGCTTCTGCTATAGTGCCCTCATCATGCCAAGTTCAAGTGAAAGTCCACTGGTGCAACAGGGACAGCCAAGAAATAAACTGTGGGTCCTGATACTGAATGATAACAAATCAGGTACTCAGTATGGACTCTTGGCAATCTGAAACATGGGAAACATATCTGTGCAGTGATAGTTATGGTTCAATGCTCTAGAGAGCACCCCTGCATGACCATGTTATAACACATACCTCACCTCATGGCCATCACCCTTTATTGGAACACATGGCCCACAGGTGTGTCCAACTTCCTGAGGGATATGTACACCCCCATGCTAGTTGCACTTGCACAACATAAGATGCGTTATGCTGAGCAACTACCTTTGTGCCAAAGTTTAATCCAACATGCACCTTGTGACAGATCATCCACCATGCCTCAGAATTGTGCTGTAATGGGGAATACCAGTTTTGAGATAGGAAACCATAATCATGGCCACTCAGCTATCCTATTATGAACTGGAAAGACTCATCATGTACCAACACCTGTTTTCAATGCATGTTGGATGTCAGCAACAACAATGACCTGGATCACCATAGTCACACAAACAGGGCTAACAGTATGCCACACATGGTCAGTCTTCAAAGCCAATTGTATGCTCCTTAAGAGCAAAGTGGTGACTTTCATGGCACCCATGCAGATGTACAATACATGTGCAAATGCTGAGTCCTACACAAATGCACTTTAAGCACTCACATATGTGCAGTGATCGTGCAATTGAAACAGGAACAGGATAAAACCAAACACAAACATGAAGGCAAACCGGTGGTACCCTGCCTTAAACTGTACTACAGAAGGTAGTAACTGTTGCGAGTCAACACACATGAGTGGAAGATGACCCATGATCAGCCTCTGTAAGATGCAGATACACCATATAATGCCACACAAAGCTACTGTGAAACTAATCATCCACATATTATGAGGCCAACCACAGTGGATTCCATAGCTGTGTCATGCAACATAATGGTAACAACAAGACCTGCTGTGCTTCACAGCACTATGGCATGAGAAGCACTGCACCTACAGAAATAGCACCTGTTCATCCAGATAGGGTCTTACATAACATAAACACACTGCCCCCCCCAACAGGTACACATTCATATATCCATGTACACTACAGAGCCCCTGTAACCACAACTATGCAGGTACAAGCTGCACTCAGGCTGCATGGGACCTATCCACATCCCAGGTTGTATCATACACATATGTCAAAACAATTTGCTCTCCACATAAACATAATGTAAAATCATAGCTTCATGTCAGGCTGTGTACACACTGAATGGTGCACACTAACAGTTTTCACAACCCACAAAAAGGGAGTCACCACTGATAATGGGAACTACTGCACTACTATCCTGCTGAGTCTGGTCTGAAAGGCCATGAACCTTGATCACTTAAGTGATGTCAGCAGTACAGATGTAGATGACAGTAACGTTGATTTCACACAGCATATCATAACCTTGCCAGGTCATAGGACATCATCACCCATACTGTGTTCCAGCTACACTCAGTATACTAGATGTACATTCCTATGTCACAGGAGTGTTTTGCAACTGGACTGCTGGCAGAACCAACACTACAGAAGGTGTCTGAATAATACATGCACATCACACCAGTGCCAGCTACAGTAAGACAGTGTTAATTCATTGTACTCCCCTCATTGTAGTCTATACCACACAGACTAACACAGAAGGCATCTGCCTATTGAAGTATGTGAATGACTATGACCTAGGAGCAATAGCTGACTCAATGAGTGTTGTGGTCAACATACAGAAGGGGCTTTGTGGGTGAGGTGTGTGACATATGGCCACAATCTGACAGCTACATATTGCATTGTCACCCCTATGTTAATAACCCTGTACCCATGAACTACCACCTAGGCAGCGGTCAACATAATGGACACTGTGTGTAAGGGATGCAGCTGGACAGTTGTCTTTCCTGTGATAGTTACATCACCACACCTGTCAGGTAGTCATAAGTGGCAACCCTAATCATGACAGGGTGCCATCCATGAATATAGAGATCATTGTTCAGCCATACTCAACACTCAAGTGACCAATATCAGATCACATATTTCCTTTAAGGGGTATTGGCCATGTTCAGATGGTCTACACCAGCCTTCCCAATCCCATATACACTATGTAGCATGATGCCTACCCTGAATAACGCCATGTCTAACCTAGTGATGTTGGACATGCTACACTTACACATCCTGATCTCAAACACATACTTCATGGACATCCACCTTCCTAGTACAAGGATCACCACATGCTGGATAGATCCTTGTCCCATACACTTTACATATTCCTGCCATACTATGCATCCTGTCCAGCAAAGCTGCACATTGCCCCTCTTTCAGACATGGTGTGATGACCGCATGGTAAATATATCATTAACCCTGTGGATCAGTTATGTGGCACTGCTTGACCTGGCCCCAGAAACCCGCCTGTCAGCTACAGCTAGGTAACCTTTCATCCTAGGCTCATACATGGCCCAGGGCATATAGCCTACTAGTTGACTTTGACCGTACATGCTATAGTTGATATCCAACCCTGCAAACACCATCAGGCTAGCTAGTGTCCCATGTGTATCACATGTGCAGCACAGGTGATACATGGCAGGATGTTGAACTGCTGTACAGTGCCGTGTAGATGTATATGGGAAAACACATACATGTAAAACCTTCCGTGAGCAAGTCTGCAGGGTCACAGGTTATATCCGTTAAGGCAGTATAAATCTTTATATGTGACATATATACAGCATCAAGGTCGACTGTATTAATGTGAACACATCCAGGCATGTTCTGATAGGTAAGAACACCAGTACAGACAAACAGACATGCCCACATCAAGACAGCATCCACATGGAGTATGAGCAATGTCATCAGGTGACACACACATATATGGCGATAATATCCAATCACCACTGAGTGTCAAATGTGTGTTACACAAACATGTCAGTGGTGTCACTGTCATGTAGATTTGCAAAGACAACTATTTAATTGTAATAAATGTGATACACATGTATGTTCAGCTGTACCTCTGTACATCTCTGTGAGTTACTGTGACCTGTCTCCATCATTATGTCTTCCAGGTATGCCGCGTGCCCGCTTGGAGGATGAGGTCCTCATCCCATACCTACTTGATAATCATCATGTACTGTTCTGCCATGTGCCACAGGATGCACAGCAGTGGGATGCCCTGTGGCAGGAACTTCGCAGGAGGGTTAATGATGTGGGTGGCCACAACCGCACATATCAGCAGGTGCGCAGACACTGTATAGACCTAATTAGATGGGTGAAACAGCATACGAATGCAATCGCCAGGGAACAAGGTGCAACAGGTGGTGGGCCATCAACCCAGCCCACACTCACACGTACCGAGGAGCTACTGGCCAACCTGAGGACACCTGCAGAACAACATCCACAAGCCTTAGCTGGTATCGTGGAGGAGGGTGTCTCTCAACCACTGAGCTTGGAGTTGCCTGGTAAGTCACTACTGCACATATAACAACTATATTTCATATAGTTACATGTGTCACTGTACAATATGTAATGTAACATCATATGCAAGGCATGTATATACACATGCCACATACTATAGTATGCTACTCTGTGTATGCACACATGTGCATACTCCATAGTATAGTCTACTGTACTGGCATATGTGTTAACATGCACATTGCACCCTGTAGCTATCATACAGGCATGGATAATGATTATACTGCTGTGTCACTCCTATTTAGGTACCTCTGGCATTCCACTGAGAAAGCAGCCCATTGCACATGAGACTGTTATTATTTATCAGGCATGTTATTGCATAGATCTATCTGCCATGTGGCCATTTACCACATGTGCACATAATGTATGGTCCTGTCACAATATACAGGTCAGACCTGCAATGCATCATAATGGCTACTTATGTGCAATAATTGCAAACTATGTGAAACACCGACATAAAACCTCACAAACTGTCATTGCCAGATGTGTGGACAGCTGTGCATACAATGGTGGAGGTGTTCACTGTAGGGACATGTACTACAGATCAGAACTACACATGTGGAGAATACAAACAGTACTACACAGTGATCTGGAGTATGGCCAGCCCACAGGATTCACCGGTGTGGATTATACCCCTGCTATGAATGTCACACAATGTTATGTGCTATCTGACATGTCCATGACATTTAGTGGGCTGGCTGCAACACTGCCTAACTATCCTGAAAAACATATCCCACATCCAAAACATACCACCGTTTCTCTGCATAACCCTGTCGACAGTGGAGCATATGACATCTATGGGTGTATGTCATATGGAACAACACAGACATGTGAAACAGACACCCATCACAACCATTTGGCCAACACATGTTCACACATGGCCATAGAGGATGGCCAGAGACATGAAGCAACACACACAGTAGAAGTGATGTGCATGTGTGTACACCCTGTTGTACATTGGCTCCACCTGATCCAACTATGGCCTTTGTGTAATGGTTATATTGCAGATGTGGAACACTAGACATCCTACAGGCCTGTGCACATCTTGTGTAGGTGTGACATCAATCCAGCACATAAAATGTGTTAAACATCTTGAGTGTGTCATGACATGACAGCAGTAACCTGTACAGTATCCACATACATACACAGACAACCACATCAGGCCACAGATACAGTACATTCCCCTTGCTGGTGTCAGACATTACTGTCATCCTTGCTCCTCATGTGCGTGTGTGGTACACAGATGTCATGTGGGAGATGGTGTACCAATGAGTTTGCCATGTCCGGCCATAGTTGCCAGGCAGCAGCAATATGGTTGCAGATGTGCAGGGGTGTCATTTGTATACCCTTTAGTGACCTGTGTCATGCATTCCACATTCTGGTTTAGTGTGTATACACCTCAGTGACATGGGTCACATTCCACAGTATAAATGTATTGTATCTGAACACAGTCGTGGCTATGAACTGTGTCTGTAACTCACATTGTAAGCAATAGAGAAAACACATGATTCCCTGCAATGGCCATGCACATCAGCTAAATGTGCAGTATATCTGTAGGGTGGACAGACAACACTGTATCAGCGGAAGGTCTATGTTAGTATAGCATATCCCTGCATTGGGACACCATTACTCCACTGTATATTTGACAGGACACCATTGTGTTAAACATGTATGCATGTCATTGCACATGTCAGCAGATCACATGTCATACTACATGTGATTGTCAAGGTCATATGCCACACATCAGGCAGGTGTACTGTTAGCCTGTGCTGGTCTACATGGTGTAACACAGGGATGTATGCTAACTACTACTATAATTGTGTAATGTGCATGCCTTCTGCTATGACACATGCATGCTGTTGTGTGCAACCCAGGGATGTATGATAACTACCACTATTATTGTCTGAGCTGCATGTCATCTGCCGTATCACATGCATGTTGCATGCCTTCTGTCATATCACATCCATGTTGGGTGCCATAGCGTGTGTCTGTGTGTGTCTGTGTGTGTGTGTGTGTGTGTGTGTGTGTGTGTGTGTGTGTGTGTGTGTGTGTCTATTGTATAGATTGTAATGTACAGTTCTTGTCTGCCCATCACAGGTGTTGATGTAGGTACGTTCTCCTCCTGCAGTCCATCTGATGTTAGTGTCCCCACAGATTCTAGCAATGATGATGAACTTATGTTTGAGGCACAGGCAGGGTTGTCAGGGGCTGAATCTGTGCCATTGTTTGCCATTCCACCTATATCCCCCTCATCCCCGCACACAGTTCTCATGCCAACATATACCCCATCACCAGTGGCCATAGAGGAAGGACAGCTGACATGTGGTAGCTTGGAACAGGAAAGTGTGAAGGTTATGGAAGGTGTGCCTGCACACCATGGTGTCAGCCAACTGACTGGTGATGCCCCACACAGGTATGTGGCCAGTGCTGCTCATAGGAGGACCTCTGGCCAACATGCCCCTGCAAGACAGAGCACAGCAGCTGGTGTCACCAGATGCAAGTTTCAGGCTGTAATGGAGGCACAGGCAGGTTCTGAATGGCACAACAGAGAAGGTCAGAGGCTTCAGAGGGCTGCTCTCTGTTCTTTAACCAACATCCAGGCAATGGCAAATGCTCACAATCATCTTGCTGAAGTTTTGGATAGACGATTGGGTGACATAGTTGGAGTCCTTGACCGTGGCATGTCAATCCGCAAGCATGAGATGTCTGTGCTAGAAAATCTGGTAGGAGTGAGGCATCAGGCACGTGGATGTAGGCCAGCTACATCACCTGTCGCCATAGCCATTCGCATGGTAAACACAGTGCATTATCTAGGCATGTGCTACCTCACATGCTCGCTCTCATAATGGCGGTAGCAGCAGCAGTGCAGCTGGTGCTGTACTGTCCACACCAGGACACAGCAGGCCACGTGCATGATTCCAGTGGACATGTGTCATCAGACAGTACCCAATCTGCACCTCTGCCTGGTAGTGCCCGTGCAACCCCTGGCAGGCACAGGTCACGTGGCTGTGGCTGAACATCATGAACTGTGAATCCTGGCCTGTACAGTCTGCAGCTGTCAATAATACCCCTGTGTAGGCCAGACACATGCCAGAACTGTGTGCATACATACACGCACACACCTGAAACATATGTCGGGCACTGCAACACACACAAGCATCACATCCACACATGCCCAATGAGATCAAAGGCCCTAACCCACACACATGATGTCATCCAATGGTGCAGCCTAAGCCTCCAGCAAACATTATCACCCTGTGCATATGATGATGCCTGCACCACATCCCTGTCATCCATACCATCAGTGCAGGGACATGCTCATATGGTCTGATGCACAGGGTGAACAGACTAGGAAGATAATTGTAGATTACAATTGTTGTGTACTGTTGACAGGCAGCAGACATACCATGTACTGCAGGTTTAGAATGCATTTTGTACTGTTAACAGTATGTGTCATGTGTAACAACAGTAACTGCATGTTGGTCTTGATGTTCTGCCTTCCTCCTTCAGGTCTAATTGCATGTGCCGGTGGATGTCAGTGTTTGCATTAGTGTCTCATATGTAAATGTGGACTACTCACAGGTATGCATGAAAATACCAGCATGCACTTTGTAGCTTCTACATCACAGTTAGAAAGTCCCATATTCCAAACATGTCTACTGATCCAAGAGCATGATAGCTGTGTATTAAGCTACTGTGGCTAGAGATGTGACCTCCATACTGGGTGACATCACAGGTACAGTTACATGGAGTGGGGAGGTAAGAGAGCAGCCTAGCTGATGACAAGGGTAGAGGCCACTGGAAAGCATGTTGCCTCATTGGGAAGCAGTAATATATGTTCCCATGACAGGATGCGAACACACAAATACACCCACACACTCAGGTATTCACACACATGTATTCAGAGACGCAGTAACACCCCCCCCATACTCACAGATTCACTGACACAGTAACACACACACACACACACACACACACACACACACACACACACACACACACACACACACACACACACACACACACACATACACACACTGGCATTCACAACTGAATACACCTATGTCACGCACATACAGATACCTGACATGTGTGAGATACACACCCCTGCCTATGTCCTGCTTTCTACATTGCAGTCTGTACAGATGTCTACAACAGTGTACAGGAGAGTGAGTAACAACTGAGATGTATTCCCCACCATACGTGACATATATGGACACGCACACAACCACACATGCCAGTACTGTGAATCAAACACTTGCCTATCTCATGATATGTATGACAGACTTAAAGCAGTATTGCACGCGCTACAAAGTGTACTGACATTTCCTTTGGCAACTGTGCTGATATATGCACAATATATGCACATGGGAGGTCTTAACTGTTACAGGTGTCAAGTGATTTACCTTCGGTGTCACCCTGACCACTGTCTAAGTTGTGTGTGTGTTCCCCTTCAATTAACAAAACCATAGCTTAGCAGTTACTTAAGTTATTGTAGAAATGGTTGTAACACACCTGTGAGCTGTCCTCAGCAAACATCAATCTGCAAAGATGCCCCACCACTTAGTTATGTCCACACATCTGTCCATACCTGAAGTACATCTTACCGTACTTTCAGCATATCACCATATATAGTTGGCAATGTTGAGGCTGCATTGCAATTGCATGATATACTAAGACACACGTCACCTGCAAACATCATCAACTGCACACACATGGTATCTGAATGCACACCACTACATGTACATGTGTGTAGGTCCTACATTCCTGTCATTTGGGCATGTTTGTAGGCATTGCAATTGGTGGACATGTGTAATGACATACATGACACATGGACTGTTGTATGATATGATGGGTGTAATGGGTGACCGGTACAGAGGGAATGTTACCTCTGTCAATATTGATATCACACCTTATGTACTGTTAGCATTCATCAGCCATGGACCTACCTTCCATGTGCATGTGTAATGGCTGTAGCCACCTGTCTGCACAAAGGACAACAACATCTATGCTATTTACATATATGTTGTATGTTTGTGGCATGTACATATCCAGGGCCGGTACATGTATGTCATATCCAAACATGAGGGTGTTTACTGGTGTACAGCAATAGTTATCTGTTAATGCTGTAAATAACTGAGGGACCCTGTTATGTGTACAGCTAACCTGGTTACAAACAGTGGTATCATTGCATTGCATAACACATGATGCAACTGTGTCAGTACATGGGTACTTTGCACAGTTGATGTAGAGCTAGGTACAGTCCACTGGTCAAAGGTCACATGGTGTTGTACTATTATTTATTTTTATTTATTTATTTATTTTATTTATTTACATTTGTTGACTGGGAGTGTCCGCCTGGACATAGGTCCATTTTCAGCAGATGCCTGGGGAGAAAAGCTCCACAGTTAAAATAAACAGACAGTAGTTACATTGGATTACATAGCAATTAAAAATTTAACATAGCAATTAATTATAAACATATTTACAGATGAAGAACATAGTACATCAGTAGACAACTAGAATCTTTATCTGCAAAGTACATAACAGACATTAACAAATGTTACAACAAGACGTTCCTGCTGTATAAAAAGTACTAGGCTTATGAGCATCTGAGCTTGCTATAATCATGGTAGTTAGTGGGGTGGAAAGAAAGGTAGTGGTTGGATGGGGTGGGTGATATTAGAGTGGGAGTTAGAAGGGCATAGCCAGAATGTTTTAGGTGCACTTTTAGTAAAGTTTTGAAGTGGGCGCATGATGGTACGGAGGTAATTGTGGGTGGAAGGGAGTTCCATAATTTGGCTATGGCACAAGAGAATAGTGCTTCACCAGCAGAGTTACTGGCTTTAGTGATCTGCAAGTGATTTTTGTTGCTGGATCTTAGTGGTCTGGTGGTACGATAGGGTTGGAGTAGATTCTGGAGGGATGGGACATTTAGTGGATGGTTTACTAGTTTTTGGGTGAGTGATAGTTGATACCATTGAAGGAGGTGAGGGAGTTCAAGCCAGCCCAGGTATATGTCATACCACATGTATGGATGTGTGTTGGTGGTCTGAGGGCATGGTGGTGTCTGAGGGTTACATCCTAGAATGCAGCTTTTGACACTGTGACCTGCACCTGACTCATCTGTGATTCCTTTTGTGGGAGTACTGGTCAGTACATGTGAGTGGCCTTTATGTATGTGGGGACACCACCACCTGGAGCGGTCGGTACCTGTGTTATGGCCCACATGTCTGGTTCTGAGGTATATGGTGGTAATGCTATTGTGCACTACAGAGCCTTCAGCCAGGTGTTCCTCACTGCACAGATGTCAGTATTCCCCATTGTTGGAGCTACAGTGAGCAGCTGTGATTACGAATGCTACACATCTAGCACTGGTTAGCATAATTATACAATGCAGGTGTCCTCTAGGTGTCAGGGTGTTATCCTGTGTTTAGGACATTTGCCTTGGAATGGCACTATATGAGCGAATGTGACCTAGGTATTATCCCCACTTCCTTGAATCATGGATGCATGTGATCTGTGACAAAGGCCTGTCTTCTTTCAGTCATGTCATCCCAGAATGGCAAACACTGGACAACCTCATAATTACAGCAGGACATTGGCTCATTGTGTTGGTCAAGCAGTTGCCACTCCTAGCATGACATCACTGCGAGTGGTAGTATTGTGCTTGGTATAGAATGGTAAATCTAAGGTGACGGACAGCAGCAGATGTTGTGTGGATGACCAGTGTCAGATATATGTAGTGCAGCGTTCCTGCTAACAATGACAACTACTAACCCTGGAGTCCATTCCAATGTGTTCTGTACATCTAACTGTAATAGCATGACCACTGTGGCCTTCCGTGTTTAGAATCAGAGTGCATCCCAAACAGCCCTGTGCTACTAAGTGTCTGAGCATGCCCAGTATAAACTTCTGCAGTTGGAGACATTGTGCATTCCAAACAGCCCTGTGCTACTAAGTGTGTAAGCATGTCCAGTGACACCGTGTGTCGGTTATGTGCCTCTATGTGTATGGACATGGCCATTGTAACCCTGTATAGTGATAGTAATCATCCATTCCACAGATGGGCATACTCCAGTTCAGGATGGATTCCTACTTTAAACACACAGGTTCACAGATATGTACATCTTAACTGCCAGCATCCCTGTAGATGTCCACATTTCTAGAAGGTCATAATGACAGCCTTGAAATGTGTAGTCTCTGCGGCATGACTCATAACTATGTAGTACTATAATAGTGATCTGTAGATAGGCAGGTGTTCTGATCCCACTGGCGTGTATGTGTCTCCATCTGCCTGAGAACAGAACAATGCTTTTAGACTACTCACACTCCGTACAATTCCTATACTCAACTTTGGCAAGGCTGATGATGTCACCCACCTAGAAATACACTTCTGGGAGTGCTGTGACCCAGTAATATCGGTAGAGTGTTCTGTAACAGTGTAAAGCAGTAATGTGATAAAGTAGTTAGGTTGGTGTACTAATCCCAGATTTGCCAACTGTGTGTGTGTGTGTGTGTGTGTGTGTGTGTGTGTGTGTGTGTGTGTGTGTGTGTGTGTGTGTGTGTGTGTGTGTGTGTGTGTGTGTGTGTGTGTGTGTGTGTGTGTGTGTGTGTGTGCATGTGTGTGTGTGTGTCTCCATCTGCCTGAGGACAGAACAATGCTTTTAGACTACGCACACTCCGTACAATTCCTATACCCAACTTTAGCAAGGCTAATGATGTCACCCACCTAGAAATACACCTCTGGGACTGCTGTGAACTAGTAATCTTGGTAGCGATGTTCTGTAACTGCATAATGCTGTAGTGTGATAAAGTAGTTAGGTCGGGTTCTAATCTCAGACTTGCCAGCTGTGTGCATGTGTCTGTCTCCATCTGCCTGAGGACAGAACAATGCTTTTAAACTACTCACACTCCATACAATTCCTATACCCAACTTTAGCAAGGCTGATGATGTCACCCACCTAGAAATACACCTTTGGGACTGTTGTAATCCGGTATTCTCCATAGCATGTGCTGTAACTGCGTATTGTTGTAGTGTGATAAACTAGTTAGGTAGGGGTTCTAGACCAAGTGCGTGTGTGTGTGTGCGTGTGTGTGTGTGTGTGTGTGTGTGTGTGTGTGTGTGTGTGTGTGTGTGTGTGTGTACAATGCTTTGTAGAGTATGCACTCTCTGTACAAATCACATGATGACCACCTTTGTCAATCCTGCTGATGTCACCCACCTAGGAATACACCTCTAGGAGTGCTATAACCCAGTATTTGCCATAGTGTGTGCCATAAATGTGTATTGCTGCAGTGTGCTACACTAGGTAGGCAGGGGTTCGAATCCAGGACATGGCTGGTGTGTGTGTGTTTGGCTGTCAGAGCCTGCGTGAAGGTGGCTGTGAGTGGCTAACCACTGGACATGTTGGGGAGCAGATTTTGTAGTTTTCCTATATGGTGTCCATCTTATGACACAATGGCCACCTCACGAAGAGTACAGATGTTAGTCAGCCACAGGACTGTTTTGGCAAGCCATACTCCTACATCTGGCAAAAGGACTGGTGAACAAAGTATGCAACCCTACTAGTACCCGATATATGTCCTGAACCCATGTGTCATACACAAACACACTTGACTAGGATATCCCGCTATGTTGCTTGTACTTTGTCTGTCCCTCACACACACTCTCTGGTGGATGTGGAGGTGTACACCTGCTCAGCAGCAGCATGTGTATTGTAAGTGATGGACATGATCAGGTGATGGCCTCTGCACATATTGCAGTCCTCCTCTAGCTGATTGCATGTGGAACAGCTGCGATGATGTTCCCATAGCCATTTGCATGATAAACACAGTACATTATCTAGGAATATCATGCTGGTGTTTGGCCATGACAGTTGCTGTGAGTAGTACCTGGATGTGGCATTTTGAAACAGCATCACAGATGATATCTGGATGTTCCTCAAACATCATACACAGTGGGAGCCTAAAGACAGGAGGATGATGTGCCAGACATGACTACAGCATGTAAGTGTAGCTATGCTGCATTGAGACTACTGCCTGTTTAACATGTTGTGTGTGGTAATGGCTAGTCTGAATGTTTAAAAACAGATATGATGGTGCTCTGTTCGTGAGGGACCCCCATCTGTAAGGCCATCTGTGGACTGGTCAGTGTGCGGAACCATTTGTTTCCTGTGTCACACACTGAACACACATCTGTGTACAGCAGGAGCATAGTGTGAGGATTGCAGCCAGTACATGGTGATAGGGATGTGTTACTGCCATCGCATCCCTGACTGGACATATGTCACATGAAACAGTGGCATGACAGACATTGTCTGGGGTTCCCAGTGACAAGCCAATAATGGGCCACTGTTCATAGCAGCAGTCACACGTCTTCTACACATTGTACAGATGTCATGCAGTATATATGCATGTGTTGTGCTCCATCTGCAAATGGATACCATCTGTTGTGTTGGGTTGATGGTCATATCTATGCATACTGTTGTAAGTAATCCTGAATGCTGTTGTCTATTACTAAGCCATATATGTGTTTAAACTGCAACACCATAGGCTGTATGAGTTTGGAGGTCCTGGCAGAACCTCCTGTTCCACTTCAGCTGACTATGGCACATCTGGGGCCCAGCCTTGGACCTCAACCTCTGTTGGCTCTGCACCACCTTCTGGTGGTACCATCACTGAGGATGGGGTATGTCTGCTGTCATGCGGTCCTGGAGGTGGTGCATTGGGGGCACAATAAGCCAGAAGCCAGATACGCAAGCTCAAGGGCGGAGTGTCACATTTACAGGGTGAGGCTGGCCCTCCTGGACAGCCCCCAGCACTGCCTCCTTTGCAGCTGTTTTGGTGCAGTGGCAGCTGCCCATGGCTGGGGACTTCCGTCCCACTGTTCCCAAGGGCTTGTGAATGCTGAACACCCATCCCTGTCTGAGGTGTATCCCCCCACATGTGTCATATAACGACCCTGTATGCTGTCTTTCTGTGATCCTACCCTACCTATCCTCCATGGGCATACCTACTCTCCTTCCCCCACATCCCACTCTCAATCTATGGAAACATAAGGCCAATTGGTTCCTAGGACAACATTTGCCCCATACATAGCTGTCCATTTCACACACGTGTCCACTGGACACATGTAACCCTTGTAATATGCATCACAACATACTCCTGTTATCCTCACCACTATTTCTCAGGCACACGATCCTGGTATGCACATCACTCCTAAATGGTCCAGGTGCCCATGATGTGGACGACCCCATTCTACACACAACATTACTGGCCCCTCTATGGCTAACCCATTTACCTTTATCATGATGATGATGTTGCACACAGCACATTGCAAGAGTGCTATTCTCACATAATGATTGGACAGGTACTGTTGTGTTAATGTACGTTACATGCACAGAGTGATGTATACGGCCAATGTACAACTGTTTGCATGTATGAATGACACATGTCTGTCTGAGGGAGTCTTGATATTACATAGGACAACACCACTACATAATACAGGCATCACTGGTGTTGCCCTTTTCATTCATTTGTAATGTTTTGTTGCCACATGGTATGTTCCTGATATACCTCTATATATGTCTGTACCTATATGCTGGACATAAACACTCACACATACATTTGCATGATGAGATACATTTCTATACTGATGAATGACTGCACTGTATGATATATTTGTGGTAATGTCCGATGTCAGTATATCTGCATAGTGTATTGGTAAATCACATTAGCTGTGTGTGCAGGGTCCTGGTTCCAAGTCTTGCAGAGGCCGTTTATTTTGTTGCAGGGCAGAACAAGGCCATTGTATACGGAGGGATTAAGGCACATTAAAGCAGTTGTGAGCGGGTGTGCGTCGGTTTGCACAGTGTTAAGCAATGCTAACCTCTGGTTACAGCTTCTTACACTCAGTTAGCCTCTACATTGCTTTACCAGTGTAATACTCATACATTGGTGGCCAAACAGGCTTACACCCGCTCGCTCCCACACTTGCAAATGCACTGACATTGGTGCTTGCATATGACACTCACACCCCTGGGTGGGAGTGAGGACCAGAATATTACCTTGTGATGCCTATTAAATCGGATTACATGCCTACAGTATCTGGAATCGCTGCCCATTAGCTGACAGCATGCCGTGCGACTGTATGGAATCAGCGGCCTGTCCAGTGTTTTATTCATATTATTTGTGTGTCCCTCTTTCAATCTGCACTCATCTGGCTGATACATGGGAACTGAGACTCTTCAATACTGACAAGTAATTGGGTTTTGGGACCCACATCTGTCAGCTGAGTCATGCTACTGCATACCTATTATTCTATCATCTTTCTAAGGTAGTCAGCGGAATATGTGCTTTCTGTCCCTATCTGACCTCTCATTCGATTGGGGACAAATTAAGACTGAATCAGGGACATTGCATAACAACATCAGGAACACATTTAAATTATTGCTGCTATTAACCTGACACATTGACAAACTCAGAGCATATGTATTCAAACACAGTGTCTGAGGTACATGCTGTTTATGACTCTTAATTGTTGTCATTATTCTTTACATATAATCCACCACCTTTCTTCTTAATATCACTAGTTCTAGGAAGGTTTAGGTGGGACAGAGTTAGAATCTGGGTCAAAATCAGGGACGTCCCTGGTAATCGGGGGCAGTTCAATGGTATGGTCCCTATGTGTTCCCCCAATGGTTTACGGCCTATCCAGTGGATGTGCTCTTAGGGGTTGGGAGGTATGGGTGTCAGCTATGCCCATATCAGAATATTACTTACATCCCTGGGGTGGTCATAATATGGCTCTGCCAGCCAACACCTGCACGCCTATGCCCATAATCGCATACCCATAGTTCCCCCACCAGCCACTCCTCTACAGCACTCATCCTTAGTGTGCATGCAGGTGGGAAATAAACACACCACTACACACTGCCCACTCTCCCCGTGTCGGGACACATGTTGTACATTGTGTCGACCCATGGGTTATCAGGCTTGCACAACCTACTGGTCCGTGTACATCTGCAGCCTGGTTTGATAAGTCATTACTGGGACTGGCTCCAATCATTAATTTTTGGTGTCCCACAAGGGACATCAATGTCTATGTCTCAAGATTAGACCTTGCAGGTCTCTCCCACTGGTAGTATCCTGCCGGTGGTCTGGGAAGCAGTGGTGTGTTTACCTTTACTGTGTGTCTGCATGTCTCACTGGCCTTGCTGGGAGGGTGGGGGGGATGCTACGTGTTACACATTTGTTTATTGGACCTCCCAGCACCATATGCATGGCCTGTGAACATATGTTACTCGTAACTGCTGTATCATATCCTAGTTATATACATGTGTATATTTACTGTAACATATATATCTCTATTTATATTAATATATACAGATATATCTGCATATGTATGCATACATGTATATTTATATTGTCCGGTCTATACACACACACACACACATATATATATATATATATATATATATATATATATATATATATATAAAAATCTAACGACATATGGGTCTATGGTTGTCTGCATATGTATATATTTATATGTGGGTATGTATCTGTATTCTTTCTCTGTATGTATACATTCGTACTACGGTGAGGTGGGTAGATATACACGCACATACCTCTACATATATACGTCTACATCTGGTTATTCCGTTTCTTGCCATATAGATTAGATTACACTTTGCTTTAGTGGGTCTCACAGTGGGTGTGGCTGCTCGTTGGGCGACACCTCTGCCCAATGAACACATTCGCTTGCATCCCTAGGGCTGTCCATATAGGCCCACATCAAACAACACCTGCACACCTAGACCCATAAGTAGCTACCCATAGTTCCCCCACCCTCGCCTCCTCAACAGCATCCATCCTTACTCTGGGACCTGGTCTGTTCTGGACACACCACTACACGCTGCCCACTCCCCACTTCACAGGACCCATTTCATGCAATTGTCTCGGCCCATGGGTCATCAGGGTTACCCACCCTTGTATTCCAAGTCTGTACACACTGCGGACAAAATGGCAAATCTATCACCTTCATTTGGTTTGGGCAATTTTTGGGGTGTCCCACAAGGGAAGCTTCAGTCTGTGCTCCATGATTAGAATCCACAGGTGCGCTGTGTACCCCCCTGGTTGTATCCTGCCTGTGGTCTGGGGAGCAGTGGATACTTTACATTGATTGCGTGTATGTTTCCCGTGTCCGGCTGTGGGGGGGGGGGTATGTTGCGTGTTTCATGTTTCTTGCCTGGGCTCCTCACTTCCATTGGCATAGCCTGTGAACATATGTCATTCCTGTGTGCTGTTTCCAATCATAGCTGTATATCTCTGTATATCTATGCACACACACACACACACACACACACACACACACACATATATATATATATATATATATATATATATATATATATATACACACACACGTATATGTATGTCAGAATATCACACTGACTCACAACTACCTCTTTAAAACTTCCACTATGCCCCAGTTACAAATGAAACTTCCTGTCTCCTTCTTATTAGTAGTCTTTCTCATAACCACCTACTTCCTAACCTCCTATGAACACTCCCTAACTGCTTCTTTCTCACTTCCCTCTAAACATACCAGTACACCTGTTACATCCCTACCCCCTTCCATCTTACATTCCACTTCTCAATCCACATACCTACTTCCCAAATACCATAGGGTTCTACACTGCAAACTACTACAAACTAAAGGAAAGAAAATATTTGACACAATTATAAAACATACACCTGAAAACTATCTTATAATCCTCCATCTACTACAAGATGGAGACATTCAACCCAACCCAGGCCCTCTAAACTCCAACAAAACATACACAACTCACATCAAACCTCTCTCTCCCTCATCCACTGCATCCTCTGACTTATTATCTTTAGCCCATCTCAACATACGTAGTATCTGCAACAAAATCAGTCAACTGCATGCCCTTCTAGAAGTAAACAACTTTGACATCCTATGCTTATCAGAAACCTGGCTAAAGCCCTCTATTAAAGACATTGAAATTACCCCACCTGGATATAGCATTCTCAGATCTGATCATTCCAAAAGGAGGTGGAGTAGCTATTCTTTATAAACACAACTAAAGCTTACTCTTCTGGACCTTACCCTTAACCAAAAATTAATGCGAAATAATTGGTTCCAAAATACAAATTAACAACACTAAATCTATAAACATCATCTGTGCATACCTCCCCCCTGGAAATAATATCCCCATCTTAGAACAACTTCTCGAACACCTCTCTATAAACCTCCCTCAAGAAACACTATTTCTTGGGGACTTTAACATCGACTGGAATTCTTGTAGCAATGCTAACCCCACCTCCCACATAAATCTTTTTGGTTTCAAACAACTTTATGACAGTCCAACTAGAATAAATAATAAAAGTAACAAAGAAACCACCTTACATTGGATTCTTACAAACACCCCTACAAAACTACCAAACTGGTATCCTTCCAGAAGATCTTAGTGATCACTCACTTACTTATGTTATTAGGGCCAAAACTAAGCTAAACCTACCTACCTCACATAAAACAATATATTCAAAAAAACACTTTAATCCTGAAGGATTCCTAACAGAGCTGTCACAATACAACTGGACCCCTCTCAAATATCTCTCACTCAACAATGCTGTTGAACACTTCAACTCAGCATTCCTGACCATCCTGAATCAACATGCCCCAAAACGTATCATTAGAACAAAGACCAAAATAGCACCCTGGCTAACTTCTAATACCAAACAAACAATTATACTTAGAAATAAATCATGGAAAAAATGGCGGTCCTCCAGAAACCCAAACGATCACCGTATCTTCAAAGAACTCAAAAATAAAACCAAAAAAGCTATACTTGCAGATAAAAAAAATTACTACCTTGAACTACAACAATCAACCAAAAAAGAACCAAAAAAGTTTTGGTCCACTATCAATAATCTTCTTACCCCAGGCAAAGTAGTTACACCAAACCCACAAAACTTAGATCCTGACAACCCCTCTTTAATAGCCAATAACTTCAACACCTTCTTTACCACTTCCATACAAAATCTAGCTAACCACTTAACCCCTGATTCCTCCCAACTGCTCTTAAATAACAGTGACAACTGCCTTCCACCCTGCAACTTCAACCCATACCAACCTCCTACATATCTCTTTTACAAAACTTAAATCTACACCTCAGCTGATAACCTTCCAGCTGAATTTCTTCAAATAGCAGCCAAAGCTATCGCCTACCCTGTCTCCATCCTCATAAACAGATCCATAAAAGAAAGTACTTTTCCCTCAATCTGGAAAATATCTCATATCATACCCCTACACAAAGGAGGCAAAGCCACAGACCTTTCAAACTTTCGTCCTATAGCACTATTATCTCCTCTAGCTAAAATCATGGAAAATGCATACACAAACAACTACTCACCCATCTCCTTCAAAACAATCTACTTGCAGATACTCAACATGGATTTAGACCTTCACATAGTACTATCACTGCTCTACTTTCCTTTTCCAACACCATCAACTGTAATCGTAACAACAACAAACTAACCTCTTCTCTTTTCCTAGACCTGTCAAAAGCCTTCGACATGGTCAACCACTCACTCCTACTACACATATTAAAATCCCTTGCTTTGGATACCTCCTCCTTAACCTGGTTCTCTTCTTATCTCGAAAACAGGCAACAAGCAGTACTCTGGAAAAATTGTCTATCTTCACTACTACCTATCTCTTTAGAGTCCCACAAGGATCCATACTAGGCCCCTCCTATTCTCTATCTTTATTAATGACCTCCAAGCATCTATCCAAAACACTACATGTATACAATATGCAGATGATTCCACAATTATTTGCACAGCCTCCACTCAATCTGAACTCCACTCACTCACACAAGCTACATTTTCTATCGTCGAACACTGGATCTCAAAAGATGTCTTCTCCTCAATTCCAAGAAAACAAAACTACTACTTTTCTCACCTACACACAAATCTACACAACTTAACTTCTATTACTGCAGGTGACAACTCCCTCATCTCCCCAGACTTATCAACCAAACTACTTGGTGTTACTATTGATAATAATCTAAGCTATGATTACCATATCAACAACACCATAAAAGCACTCAATAAAAAAACTGGCACACTATACAGAATCAAACCCTACCTAACACCTGAAGCACGGACCACCTTAGCACAAACACATCTCATCTCGACCATATTGTATGCCTCCGCTATCTACACTAACCTCTCAAAAAGTAACCTAAAGAAACTTGCGACATCCTACCACAATATAGCTCGCTTTGCCACAGCATCCCAGTATAGAACACACCACTGTCTAAACTTAAAACAATTACACTGGTTGGAACTTCCCAACAAGATTATATATCAACAACTCCTAATAACACATAACATATTATATCAACCATCTAAAACACCAGCTCTCACTAATCTTCTGAGCCCTTATAATAACCTGAAACAACTACGTTCTGCAGAAAAGCTTCAAGTCAAAACAACTCGAATCACCAATTCTGCAGGTAACTGCCTTTTTCCCAACGCAGTAGGCAAAATATGGAATAACCTCCCATCCCACATTACCTCAATAGGCTCCTTTGATCTTTTAAAAACAACTTCTTGCACATCTTACAAACTTCTGGCTCTGCTCTTGTACCAATCCGACTGAGAAACCTAATACCTTCTACTATCATTCTTCCTCACTTCTCAACTACAATCCTTCTCTGTGTTCTCAAACATCCTAATGACTCTACAGTTTCTACTGTTCTCAAAAAATTATATATTGTATATACACTAATATGTATGCAATGATTTGTATGGAGTGTAGTTCTAGATATAATCAATGTCTCTTGCAATACGTAAATAGTATTCTATGTGTTTTATTTTTTTCTTGATCCAGACTAATAACTATCCATGGTAACTTAATATCTGTTAAAGGATCTCATAGTTAATCTTTAATTTTGTATAACCTTTGTTTTAATTCTGTGGAGCTTTTCTCCCCGGGCCTCCACTGAAAATGGAAATTATCCAGCTGGACTAGCCCGGTCAACAAATGTAAAATAAAATAAAATAAAATAAATAATAAATAAATATATATATATATATATATATATATATATATATATATATATATATATGTGTGTGTGTGTATATGTATATATATATATATATATATATATATATATATATATATATATATGTCTATATATATATATATATATATATATATATATATTTATATATCTATCTATCTATCTATATATATATATATATATATATATATATATATATATATATATATATATATATATATATATATATCAATATGTTTGTTTCTGTAAACCAATACATACCCCGTGCATACGCACTTACACATGCGTAATGGTGTTTATCTATGCTTCACCTGCATACTACTGCCTTATTCATTATGACACTGACACTTCACTCCACTTATCTTGTAATTGATATTTAGCAGGTTATACAGTGGACAGATGTCACAATATGTTCATGCACAGTTTACCAATGGTAATTGGAATGTGATACAGTGTGATTCGGTACAAGAACATTTGCTCATTAGGGGGTTGCTCTAACGGATGCACTATCGCTGTGCTGCTCCATATGCATGTATCCCATATACCCATGGCTCCTGGTTCCCAAACACACACCCCAATGCCTCCCTAATACTGCTGTCATCCATTCTCCTGTCAGATTTGTGGTGTATTGATAACACTACACACTGGCCACTCCCTACTCCTATGGAGCCATCCCATCAGTTTACTCACTCCACGTATCCTCAGAACTCCCATACGTTTAGTCCACAAACACTGGTGACATGAGCGACCAAAGGAATACTATTCGCAATTATTGGGTTGCCCCACATGGAACACACATGTGTTTATGGCAAGATTAGACTCTATACTTCACTATATCCTTACCCCCGTTAACATGACACTGCAATTCATTAATATGTATGACTATGTGGTATCGCACACGTTACACATGGGAGCCTAATTATGTACGTGTTCAGTGTATTTCTTTTACAATTAGATCGGTTTAGTACTTGGCGTTGCCATAGAGGGCAGATCACAGGAATGCTTCCATGTGTGAGGAAGCCCTCACATTTGATTATTGTCAGCACAGCACTGACTATGGACACTGTACACACCTCTGTGTTTTAGCAGTTTCGTCCTGTCCCTCTTCTGTACAGCCTATTATTCCATCGACTGTCGATGTTTGTATGTGCACATTCCTTTTATTTATGTCTACTAATGGAATGCATGTGTTACAGAGAATGTACTTCTACATATTTATGTCTGCATGTGTGTATGCATATTTACCTATTACGAACTCGCTGACCTCCACTGTGCCATCCAGTTAGAACAGGGCCATCCAACCCTGGCATGCCTGGATCCATAATATCATACCAATAGCTCCTCCACCCCACCTGTGTTCGACTTACATGTGTAACTTCCATTATCCACTTGTTATTGCAGCCATGACACACCTCAAAACATTGCCCTCTCCAGAGCGCTAGGGGCCCTACACATATGTTGTCCTCCCTCGTGTATTCTCAGAGTATCCCACCATTTAGTCTTTGAACATACCTGCCCTTGCTTGTGTAATGGTCGTAAGCTCAAACGCTCTATATAATATTTGGGTAGTCCCAGCAAGGACTATCCTCTGTATGTGTGTAAAGTAGATTTAGCAATTCAACAATGTTACTCCCACTGGTAATATCCTGCCTGTGGTGTGAATAGCAGTGCTTTGCTCACTCCTGGCCAGCGTGATATGACATACGCTGACAGCACTGTATAATACTATAGTTGCTGTTGATTCCCTTCTCATCCCTTGTCCATGCTTTATTGTTACAACGTTCATTCATCATATATATATATATATATATATATATATATATATATATATATATATATATATATATAAATTGTATATATATATAGATATATATATATATAAATTTTATATATATATATATATATATATATAGATATATATATATATATATATATATATATATATATATATATAGATATATATATATATATATATATATATATATATATATATATATATTGCATCTGTACATACTCATATACATTTCCTACGCTGGGTGCTGCTTACACTCGTGCAAGCACACTCGCATATGCTTACTGTTTGTTATATATGTTTATGCCACTTATTTGTGCTTATTTGTGTCTTATTTATTATGACAGTACCACTTTGATTGAAAGGATCTGGTTAAAAATCCCATACGATATTCAAGTTCACTTTTGCATGTTATTATGCCTGTTTTACAGCAGAACGACATTCATTCCACATGGAAAATGATATGTGCTATAGTCGAAATTGAACCGTAAATGCCTGTTCGTTAGGCGGATACTCTAACCACTACACTAGTGGCGTGATGCCTCATTTAGATGTATACTCATGATTAATAGTTACCAAAACACACACCACAACACTTCACTAACACAGCAGGCATCCATTCCCCAGATGGATTTGCGGTGTATCCACACCAGTACACTTTGGCTGCTCCCTACCCCTGTAGACCCATCCCATTGCTGACTCACTATTTGTATCCTCAGGAAACCCTAACATTTAGTCCACAAACATTGGTGACATGAGTGACCAATAGGACACTATTCACAGTATATGTGTTATCCCACATGGGACACACTTGTCTTTATGTCAAGATTAGACTCTTACTTCCTTACATACTTACTCCCGTTAACATGACACTACAATGAATTAATTAGTCTGACTATATGGTAACGTACACGTTACACATGAGAACTAATTATGTACATGTTCAGCGTGATTCATTTACAAATGGACTGGTTCAGTAATTGGCATTGCCATTGCAGGCAGATCACAGGGATAATTCCCTGTGTGAGACAGTCCTCACATTTGATTTATTCAGCACAGCAATGACTTTGGACATTGTACACACTTCTGCGTTTTAGCAATTTCGTCCCTTTCCTCCTATGCACTACCTATTATTCTATCTACTGTTGAGGTTTGTAAGGGCACATTCATGTGCTTATGTCTGCAAATGGAATGGATATGTTACAGGGAATGTACTTCTACATATAGATGTAGGCATGTGTGTATGCAGACATACTTATAACTAACTCGCTGGCCTCCACGAGGCGGTCCAATTAGAACCAGGCCATTCAACCAGGAAATGCCTGAATCCATAATCACATACCCATGGTTCCTCAACCCCACCCAAGTTCGACATACACGTAATCCATCCATTATCCAGTTGTTTTCACAGCCATGATACACCACCGCACATTGCCCTCCTCCCCAGTGTGAGGGACCCTACAGCTATGTTGTCCCAACACATGTATTATCATGCTCTCCTACCATTTAGTCCTTGAACATACCTGCCCTTGCTTGTATAATAGCACCGAGATCCAAATACGCTGTCAATTTTTGGTAGTCCCACTGGGGACTACCCTCTGATTGTTTGTAAAGTAGACTTAGCAGATCAACAATGTTACTCCCACTGGTGAAACCCTGCCTGTGGTGTGAGTAGCAGTGCTTTACTCACTCCTGGCTGGCTTATTATGACATACACTGACAGCACTATATAATACCATAGTTGCTGTTGATTCCCTTTTCATCCCTTGTCTATCCTTTATTGTTACAACGTTCATTCTTCATATATATATATATATATATATATATATATATATATATATATATATATATAAACATATATAGATATGTGTGTATATATATATATATATATATATATATATATATATATATATATATATATGTGTATATTACATATGTACATACTTATATGCATTTCCTATGCTGGGCGCTGCTTACACCCATGCATGCGCACTCACATATGCTTACTGTTTATTATATATGTTTACTTCTGCTTATTTGTGCTTACTTGTGCCTTATTCATTATGACAGCACTACTTTGATTGAAAGGATCTGGTTAAAAGTCCCATTCGATACTCAAGTACACTTTTACATGTTATTATGTAGGTTTTACAGCAGAACGACATTCATTCCACATGGAAAATGATATGTGTTATAGTCGAACTTGAACAGTGAATGCTTGTTCGTTACGCGGATGCTCTAATCACTACACTATTGGTATGCTGCTTCATTTATATGTACACCCATGGTTCATAGTTATCCGAACACACGCCTCAACACTTCACTAACACAGCAGGCATCCATTCTCCAGTTAGGAAAACCACACCACTACACATGCGCCATTCCCTACTGCTTTGGACCCGTCCCGCATGTTGACTCACTCCAAGTATATTCAGACTTCCCAAGCCTATAGTCCTTGCACATACATTCATATGATGGTCAGGGTGTTCATATGGTCATCTGGTTTAAGGCTTGTCTGAGTGGGGACCGGGACTGCCCTCTACCTGTTTGAAAGTCAGACTTAGCATGTGGACAAAGTTAATTCCACTGTTAGCAAACTACCTGTGGTTAGAGACACAGAGGGTTGGCTCACCTCTGGCCAGCTTGATATGTCAGAACTAGATAATACAGGTGTTCTGCTTCTGTTTTCCTTTGCATTCATTATGAATGCTTTCTTGTGCCCATGTTTGTTCTGTAGATATATATATATATATATATATATATATATATATATATATATATATATATGTATATATATATATATATATATATATATATATATATATATATATATGGGTCTACCTGAGATGGTCGACAAGCCATATGATCGACACTCATTTGGTCGACAGGCATGTTATGTGGGGGGCTTCACCCCCCACACCCCCCAATGTGGGTGGCTGGGCCCCCCACCCCCCTTAACGATATATATCAACTCCAGGGTCACACAACATTGGAGAGAGGGGAAAATCTGCCTGTTGACCAAATGAACTGTCGACCAAATGAGTGTCGATCATATGGCCTGTCAACCATCTCAGGTAGACCCATATATATATATATATATATATATATATATATATATATATATATATATATATATAGATATAGATATAGATATAGATATATGTGTGTACATATGCACACATGCATATACATCTACATGATTAATTACTTTAATCATACTGTTGAATGACTGTGCTGTCTGCTATGTTTGTGATAACATCAGAGTTAGGTATAACTGCCGTGGCTTAGTGGTAAATCACATTGATTGTGATGTGTAGGGTCCTGGCATCGAGCCTGGCCGAGGCAGTTTATTGTGTTGCTGGGCAGGACAAGGGTCATTGGACAAAGGGTGAGTACAACACTTTTCAGCAGCAGTTTTCCATTTAACCGCTGTTTCCCATCACGCAAACACCTTCTGCAGTCTTACTGTGCTACATCACCCCAGTAAACATTTCATTGGTATTATATCGTTATACAGCATAAAATTAGCAGGATATTCTTGTATACGGATTACGCGTCATAAATGGTGTGTGCTGCAGCTGAACCGGCAACGTCTGCTCGATAGGCGGGTGCTCTATCCACTACACTATTGCTGTGCTGCTTCATTTGCATGTATACCCATGGTTCATAGTTACCAGAACAAACACAGCAAAACATCACTAACACAGCAGTCTTCCATTCTCTGGTCAGAAATAAACCACACCACTACACATGCGCCACTCCCTACTGCTCTAGACACATCCCATATATTGGCTCACTCCAAGTATATTCAGACATCCCAAGCTTATAGCCCTGGGACATACGTTCTTATTAGTCTTCCGGTTTTCAGCTCATCTGAATGGAGACTGGGACTCCCCTGTACCTGTTTGAAAGTCAGACCTAGCACGTGGACAAAGTTAGTTCCACTTTTAGCATCTTACCTGTGGTTGGAGATGCAGGAGGTTTGCTCACCTCTGGCCAGCTTGATATGACAGCAGTAAATAATACGGGGGGGGGGGGTTACATGCTTATTTACATTTCCCATACTGCTGAATGACCCCCACTTACCATCGCGCATACCCGCTTAAGTCTGCTTGAAAGTGCCTTAATCACCCTATATCCAACTGCCATTATTCTGGGCATCATATAAAATTAGCAGCCCTTGCATGGCTTGGACCTGGGAACAGAAACACCATAGTCACTGGTTTTACCATGAAACCATCCATGATACATACTGTATTAATGGTAGTTAGGATATATGACTTTACTACAGGCATTCCACACTACTGGCAACAAATGTGACAGTCGGTTGGTGTACATATGTATAGTACATGTTAATGATCATATGTTTCTGAGAGGCATATGTATACATTTGCACGTATACATATTTATAAATAGGACACATACTTGACAACTACTTATATGCATGTATGTGTGATGTGTAGCTATGTGAATATAAGTATGTACATTTATAGATATATGACTACATATCTGGAGTTATACATGGCCATGTATATGAACAACCGCATCCGGAAGGGACCTGTACCATTTGTATACAGAGCTTGTGTGCATCAGTACGATGAGGAACCTGGACAGGGTATACAATTTGTAGACGTGTACTATTTGGAAGATGGCTATGGGGAAGCTTCCTGGGAACATGTGAAAGGTATATATTTCCGATAATGCACATGGGGAGACGTGCATCATAGTCAGGTGTTTAATCCCGGGTCGTAGGTTCTGCAGGACCGGGTGGAGGCTGAACAGGGTTGTGGACAAGTACTGCTAATCTAACTTGTGCCCAGATGTCATCAGGGTGGACATTGTGTTATGCCACAAAGTCTCATCTTGAGAACAGACACTTATCCCATGAGGGATGTCCAAAAATTGTAGACGATGAACCCCGTTCTTCTGGTTGCATGAAAATGAGGGAGGGTTATGCATGCATGGGATACCTAGTTTGCAAGCCTGAGACTGCCTAAGGTGAGACTGCCTACTAGATGTGGGTAGGGGACACTATGTGCAGATATGGCTGGGCCAAGCTAGCAGCCTGAGTATGGGTGGTTTTGGTGGAAGTTCAGCAGGGGGGTGCTGTGGAGGGGCTGATGTGTATTCAATTATGTATCCAGGTGTGTTGAGGTTGGATGGCTCAGTTCATGCCAGACCATTATATGGATGTGAGCCTGTACCATTTCTGTACATGTGTACTGCACATTTTAATGTTCATATGTTTGTGGGATTGTGTTCTGCAGTATGGCCTGTCAGGGTGTATTGGGGATGTGAATGTATGTTCTTTGGTTTCCTTTCTGATTCACCCACTGTTCCCTCATACACCTCCAGTTCACCTATTGTACATCCGAACCAATCTCCCCTTGGCGAATTATTAAATTACCGCCCCAAATTCCACAAACACACCATACATCCCTTCTCTGGTTGCTGGCCCATGGCACAGACAGCAGTACACATTGCGTACTCTACATATTTCTGGTACCAATATGGTTGTGAGGACAACCCTAGTATATTTGGTCTTTCACATGCTGTACTTCACGCACACAGGTAGACGCAAATACTTATCTTTCATGACATGGTAGGTAGACCCGGATAATACCCATTCATCTTTGGGCCATCCAGATAAGGACGACTCGGACCATGAATGGGCAGATATTGAGCGAATGCTCTGACCATTGGGCTAGGCTTAGCAAAGGGCAGCAGTGTGCAAACACGCTGTATTTCGCTTCCACTTGGTATAACAATCAACACTACAATGAAATATGGACACGGGGTTTTAAATGTCATTGTTCGAGGGACAGGGGCTCAAAATTCAGCTACTTGCTTTTGTGTTTACTTTTTATTTTGGTGTTTGCGGAACTCTCTTCTATGCTTTGCATACATTTCAGGATCCATGGACACTGACAGGAGTGATTACTATTAGAGGCAGGCTGTACTAGTCAGCATTTTAGGTTGTGCGACTGTAGCCGACATGTTCACGCCTCCATGCAGCACTTAAACATGCCCCCTGCACTCGCGCACATTGGACGGTGCGGCAGCGCGCCTTCATTAATATGCATATGGTGCTGCTGCACCATCTCTATGCCACACGCTTAGTGCAAGGCCTTGTAGCTTCATGAATCCCAGGGATTTTCTTTATTTGGTAGCTAAATTTGCAATTTTAATTTTGATCACTCGGTGTCACTTGAACATCTATGGCCTGTTTGGATTGATGTCTCTTAACTTTATGATTTAATTATATCGAGGCAATTTTTTTTTTTTTTTTTTTTTTTAATCTGATGAATAAAGTTGCAATTTTAAATTTGACCACTAGGCTTGAAGTCTGTTAACTTTGTGATTTAATTTTCATATTACCTAGATTCAATTCCATGGTGGTACAGCGGTAGCGTTGTTACCTCACACCAAGAGGCTCTCCCGTTCGATTCTCGGCTTGGCTTGGGAGTGCCTTCTGTGTGGAGTCTGCATGTCCTCCCCGTGGTTGGGTAGTGTTTGAAAGACATGCGTGTGTAAATGGGCATGCCTTCGTTGAAGGTTGGGCATCGAGCTGGCACCTCGGCGTTTCATAAAAATCTACTGCCAATCATTAGCGGACCGGAGTTCCGCTGTGGTGACCCCTTACCGGGAAAAAGCCAAAAGACAAACAACAACAACAACATTATCTAGTTTCACAGTCTTTAGAGTCTTTAAGTCTAAGTTCTGATGTATGAGTAATATATCCAAAGCCTGTACCTTATTCTGAAAATGAGTGTCTTTTAATTCTGTGGCTTTTAAAGCTGATTAGAAAATGCATACACATTCTTAACTTGTCCTTGTGAATCTTAATTTAAGTTAGGGTACAAATTGTTAACCCTGCCTTTTTTCCCTATCGCTGTATGCTGTAATTGTAAAATTACATTGTCTATTGTCTATGTTTTTTACCTTATGAACTGGTGCCTTAGTGTACCATGATGCCTCTCTCTTATTGTTCATAGATTTAAATCTTTAAACATTGTACTGTTTAATCCATTTTCTTTTTTACTGTATAGCCTATCAAGCATGTTGGCTATTTTCTGAAGACAAATTGAAATCAGCACTAAAAGGTTAACTTTATAACTGGTCTTAAAGCATAATTACCATATATTGTATTAACTTGTGTCTATAAATTATCATCTAGATTTGCTAATAACGCTACTTACCTTTTATAACTTTTATATGCTGTAATAGATGTCTGCCTCTTAAATTTGTTTCTGAAATATTCTATGAATATTTATGAGCTATAATAGTTTACTAAAACCTATGCTTTCTGTATTTTAGGTCTATACCTTTGCATTTTCTGTTAGTGTCTTACTATGGCCTCCAAATGAGGGGTATGGGTGACCCTCACCCAGGCCTATACGGACAGACCACAGCAGGCCAAGTAGTGTGATGTCAGTTGTGACAGCTAGGAAGTCAGAAACTAATGTGTATGCAATCAAAAGATAAGAACAGAAGTACACCGGTATGGCGTAGCCAGCATGATGGGTAAGACCACTGACAGAATCGGACTACAGGACATACCACTACAGTCCTAGCAAATGTGTACAACTGTCAGGTGTGCCCCCCCACCTCACATAGAAATACAGTAACAGTTAGGTGTGCCCCTACCCCAATCCTGTGTAGAAACTTAGAAATAGTCAGGTGTACCCCCCCACTATGCAGACATGTTGCAACAGTCAATGCCAAATGATCAGTGGATACCCTGCAGACACAGCATGCTACCTGTCGGTCTACAACACAAAGGTCAGCTGTGCAGTACAAACCACCAGACATGCTCCACCCATGCATAACAGATGGCTTTACTAGGCATGCTCACACACTTAGAGAAATGAAGGCAATGTCAGTCGTCAACATACTGAACGGTCATACTGGGCATGCTCACACACAAACACATGAAGGTCATGTATGCAAGCACCAGTGGATCAGACATATCCAGCGGTTGCAATAGTTACTGCAAACACATGTCAGTATGCACCATTCATGCCTTGCACACATAGTGGATAGGAATACAGACATATAAGTAAGGACAACACACCATAATATGCCAAAGGTAGATGGATATAGATGTGTGGAAGAGGGTGACCATGACAAGAAGCCATCCACACCTGTCCCACCGAGCACACAGCCAAAGGGCCCCAAGCACATCAGTTGCAGATGTCACACACTGCAGTTACTAGTGACTAGTACCTGTCAGCACCGCAGACTATGTGGTCCATGTGCCAGCTGTGCAACATGGCTGTACAAGGACATAGTCAGCTAGTTGCCCTAGACACACCTGTGACATATGACCCCGTGTGTGGCAGCCTTTGGCGTATCACCCCTACATGAATAGTGTATGGGCCATGCACACACTGGCCACCCCATAGCGGTACCCTGACAAGGCTGCTGAGGTTATCCAATGTGTAATACACCTTTGGAATACTTGTAGGCCAGTAATCTCTGTAACGTGTCCCCTAACTGCATACTGCTGTAGTGTAATAGACTAGTTAGGTAGGAGTTCTAACCCCAGACATGGCAACTGTGAATGTGTGTCACTGTTTGTGCATGTGTCTGTCTCTCACTAACTGTGTAGAGAGCAATGCTTTTAGGTTACTCACACCCCTTACATTTCACATACCCAACTTTGGCAAGGCTGCTGACGTCACCCACCTAGAAATACTCCCCTGGGAGAGGTGTAGCCCAGTAATCTCTGTAGTGCATGCTGTAACTGCGTACTGTTGTACTGTGATAATGTAGTTAGATAGGAGGTCAAACCCCAGATGTGGGAACTGTGCATGTTTAAGTCTGGTTGTGCGTGTCTCTCTGTCACTGACTGTGTAGAGAGCAATGCTTTTTAGGCCACTCACACCCCTTACAAGTTGAATACTTTCCTTTGGCAAGGCTGCTGATGTCACACAATCTGGAATACACCTCTGGGACAATTTAGCACTTCATAGCACATCCTATAGCATTGTATGGCCATAGTGTGATTAAGGAAGTAGTTGGGAGTTTTAGCCCCTGACCTGCCAACTGTGTATGTGTGCATGTCTGACTGTGTAGAGAGCAATGCTTTTAGGTTACTCACACCCTTTACATTTCACATACCCAATTTTGGCAATTCTGGCAAGGCTGCTGAGGTCACCCACCTAGAAATACTCTCCTGGGAGAGCTGTAGCCCAGTAATCTCCCTAGCACGTGCTGTAACTGTGTATGGCTGTAGTGTGTTAATGTATTTAGGTAGGTGGTCAAACCCCAGACATGGCAACTGTGTGCACGTGTCTGTCTATCACTGACTGTGTAGAGAGCAATGCTCTTTTAGGCTACTCACACCCCTTACAAGTCGAATACCCTCCTTTGGCAAGGTTGCTGATGTCACACAACTTGAAATACACCTCTGGGACAATCACAGCCGAGTAATCTCCGTAGCATGTCCTGTAACATCGTATGGTCATAGTATGACGAAGGAGTTAGTTTGGAGTTCTAGACCCTGACCTGCTAACTGTGTGTGCATGTCTGACTGTGTAGAGAGCAATGCTTTTAGGTTACTCACACCCCATACATTTCACATACCCAACTTTGGCAAGGCTGCTGATGTCACCCACCTAGAAATACTCCCCTGGGAGAGCTGTAGACCAGTAATCTCTGTAGCACATGCTGTAACTGTGTACTGCTGTAGTGTGATAATGTAGTTAGGTAGGAGGTCAAACCCCAGACATGGCAACTGTGAATCTGTGTATGTGTCTGTCTGTCATTGACTGTGTAGAGAGCAATGCTTTTTAGGCTACTCACACCCATTACAAGTCGAATACCCTCCTTTGGCAAGGCTGCTGATGCCATGCAACCTGAAATACACCTCTGGGACAATCGTAGCCAAGTAATCTCCGTAACACATCCCGTAACATCATATGGCCATAGTGTAATTAAGGAGTTAGGTGGGAGTTCTAGCTCCTGACCTGCCAGCTGTGTGTGTGGATGCATGCATGTCTGACTGTGTCGAGAGCAATGCTTTTAGGTTATTCACATCCCGTACATTTCACATATCCAACTTTGGCAAGGCTGCTGATGTCACCCACCTAGAAATACTCCCCTGGGAGAGCTGTATCTCAGTAATTTCCGTAGCGCATGCTGTAACAGCATGCTGCTGTAGTGTGATAACATAGTTAGGCAGAAGATCAAATCCCAGACGTGACAACTGTGTGTGTGTGTGTGTGTGTGTGTGTGTGTGTGTGTGTGTGTGTGTGTGTGTGTGTGTGTGTGTGTGTGTGTGTGTGTGTGTGTGTGTGTGTGTGTGTGTGTGTGTGTGTATATACGTGTCTGTCTGTCACTGACTGTGCAGATAGCAATGATTTTTAGGCTGCTCACACCCCTTACAAGTCGAATACCCTCCTTTGGCAAGGCTGCTGATGTTATGCAACTTGAAATACATCTCTGGGACAATCATAGCCAAGTAATCTCTGTAGCACGTCCCATAACATCGTACGGCCATAGTGTGATTAAGGTGTTAGTTGGGAGTTCTAACCTCCGACCTGCCAACTGTGTGTGTATGTGTGCATGTCTGACTGTGTAGAGAGCAATGCTTTAGGTTACTCACACCCCGTACATTTCACATACCCAACTTTGGCAAGGCTGCTGATGTCACCCACCTAGAAATACTCCCCTGGAAGAGCTGTAGCGCAGTAATCTCCATAGCACATGCCATAACTGTGTACTGCTGTAGTGTGAATTAGACCCGTGGTTGGGTTCCATCCCCACACATGACAGTTCCGGATGTATTGTGTGTGTCAATATCTGTGTAGGGATCAATGCATTTTAGACTAGTCTCTCACAGTCATTTCAAAGCCCTACTTTGGCAATCCTGCTGATGTCAGTCAGTGTGAAATACACTTTTGGGAAAGGACCACTCCAGTAATATCTGTGGTGCTTAAGATAACTGCATAGTGCTGTGGTGTCATACAATAGTTAGATAGGGGTTCTACTCCCAAACATGACAGGTGTGTGTTTGTAACCTCTATCATGTGTAGAGGTGGTTGCGGCCAATGTGGAGCGGGTTTTGCATTTTCTTATATGGTGGCCATACTATATATCACAATGTTCACTGTACAGGGATAACACATGTGATATGACTGAGAGGCTGGGGTTCAGAGCCATACCCAGACATGTGACATCAAGGCAGGCTATCACAGTTAGCAACCCCAGTATTGCCCAGAGCACACTCAAACCCCATGTGTCATACACACACACACATGCCTAGGTAACAGCCAATATGTGAGTAGTACACTTCACATTGGCCACCGATAGTAACTATGGAGTGACAGTGGTGGGCCACAGAGGGCATGACACCCAGTCTATCTGTCCAATATGCACATATGTGAAGACAGTGCACCTCCCCCATGTTCTCCAGTGGACAACTGCACCACCTGTGGTGCCATCACGTGACCCACAAAGGACATACCATGCCTGACAACATGCCTGTATGGACAGACGCCACTGACACCAAGAAATGCTGATAGCATGCATACCATGTAAGTGAAGGGTAAAGCTATTGGCTATTACCAGCTCCCACCACAGGTGGGCAGGACTGGCACATCTGATGATAATCTGTGTTCACAACATGGGCCTGACACCCCAAGTACAGTTCCACATGTCACTGTACATGCATGTGGGAGGAGTGCACATCCCAGACGCAGTCCATGTCATGGACGAAGGAACACAGACATGGCAGGTGATGCACAGCAATGCCCAAACACAGTAATCAGCCAGGTGACTGGATGGAGGAGACAATACCCACCTCTGTGGGCAAATGCAGACACTACATCCCTGAGCCATAAAGCAAACCATCATCATGTGGCCTGATGTCAAGTTACACCCATCGCCTAGCCGTGGACAGCCATCTGGCACAGTCGAACACCACACACCTGGAGGTGTAAGCCAGTTCATAGGTTCATAGGTTCATACTAGGCTATCTGCCCTAGGGCATTTACAAGCCTAGCCAGAGTGTGTTTAGCTTTCGCCACCCCTTGGAATGAGTTTACTGTGCCCTTTTTAAGGTTGTGTTTACTGTGCCTCTGTCTAGTAGTGACACAGAAGTGATCCCCGGGGTAAACCTACGATCGCCCATCCACTCGTCAAGATTTTTCTTGAAGAGAGTCAGTGAGGGGCTCTGCTAACATGGACTGGGATTCTATTCCAGAGTGAAAGGAGCCTCTGGGTTATGAATCTGTCCCTCCGGCATGTCCTATTTATTTCTGTGCTGAGGTTCAAGTCACTCAATCGCGTAGCTCTAAGGGATTTGGATTTTCTGAGGTGGAGCATGTCCATTAATTCAGGGTTGGACATGGCTTTGTACGTCAGGCATAGATCGCCTCTGAGTAGGTGGTATGCAACTGAGTAGAGCTGGAGTTTCTTTAGCCGAGCAGCATATGGCATCTGTTTGAGTCCCTTGATCCTCTTAGTGAGGTACTTTTGGGGTCTTTCTAGTTGCTGCAGGTGTCGGGTAAGGTACATCCCAAATGGGGCATTGTACTCAATTATGGGCCTGATGAGGGATAAGTAAAGGGGCACAGTGACCTCCCTTGATCTAGATGTGAATCCTTTCATGATAAGGTGGGCTATATAGAAGGTCGTCCTAACCACTTTGGTAATGTGGTTGTCAAAGGAGAGGTTACTATCAACTTGGGTCCCCAGGTCCCTAATTACTTTTTCTGTACTTAATGGATTACCTCCTATGTGGTAATTTGTGGGCACTTTGTTTTTTCCAAAGGGTATAACTATACACTTTTTGGCATTTAGTTTAAGGCTATGTCTCTGGCACCAGTTATCCATCTCTATGAGACCCTTTTAAAGGATGCTTGTGTTAGCTGGAGAGTCAATTATGGTGCCCAGTTTGCAGTCATCTGTGAACTTGGTCAGCCACAGTCCTCCCGTGTTAGCCTGTACCTCAGAAAAATATATTCCGAATAAGAGAGGTCCCAGGACTGAGCCCTGTGGGATGCCACTTGTAACTGGTTTAGAGTCTGACATGGCTCCAGCAATTCTGACCATATGGGTTCTGTCCTTGAGCCAGTTTGCAACCCATCTTATGAGGTAGGGGTTTATATTTAGGCTGGAGAGTTTGTCTACGATGCCCAAGTGGGGTATTGTGTCAAAGGCTTTGCGAGGTCTAGGTAGGCTGTGTGGACTACCTTACCCTCATCAATGGCCTCGGTGACTGTTTCAAAGAAATCTACCAGGTTCAGGAGGCAGAATCTGCCCTTGACAAAGCCAAATTGGGTAGGATCCAGTGTCTGTAGGTCCCCAATGTCTTTGTTTATGAGCTCCATAATGATCCTCTCCATAGCTTTGCAGACCAGGCTAGTCAGGCTTATGGGGCGGTAGTTTCCAGGGTCTGTAGAGGCGCCTCCTTTGTGGAGTGGGACTACTGTTGCTGTACACCATTCTTTGGGTACACATCCTGTAGTAAGGCTAAGATTGAATAGCAGCTTTATATGAGGGTATAGCTCTTCTTGGAGTTCATGTAGCACGCAGCCCGGGACACCATCCGGTGCCATTGATGCTGTGTTTTTTGCTTTGGAGAGGGTGGCTCTCACCTGGGCATCTGAGATGTCAGGGAGGCAACACTCTGCTGGGATAGATATTTGTCCTTTGGGGGGGGGGGGTTTGCACTGAACCTGTCTGCCAGGATGTTGGCAATGTCTGAGGGTTCAGTGTATTCTTTGTTATTATGGACTAACTCTGAGCATATCTGGGAGTTGCCACCCAGGTTTCTAACATAACTAAAGAAAGCCTTATGATTATCTTTTATTGCTTGTGCGATTTTTCTCTCGAAAGTGGTCATGGATGTTTTTATGAGTGATCGTAGTTTTTTGCTAGTACTGATCAGAGATGCCTTCCCTTTTAGGGATTTTGCTCTATCATGTAGTAGCTTTCTCCTTCTGTTGTATAGCTTATTTATGGCTGGGGTCCACCAGACAGGATACCTGCCTTTGGGGGAATGGGCCTTGGTTTTATTTGGGATTGCATGATCCATGCATTCCTGAAGGTAACCATATAATGCGTTTATAAAGGATTCAGCAGATAGGGCCGTGGTTTCCACTGGCCTGGGGGCCTTGAAGGATTCCACTCTGGTTTTAAGAAGTGTGAAGTTAGCTTTTGAGAAGCTCTTCACTGTGGTCTTTGTGCTGGGGGTGGGCGGATGTGGATTTCTAGTGAGATTAATTTATGGTCCGATCTTACCAATGAGGGGTATACTTCTGGTATGGAACATTGTGTTCCCATGTTGGTGATGATCAGATCTAGTATGTTTCCCCTCTTGTGGGAGTGGTGACCAATTGTTCCATAGCATTTGAGTTTATGAATTCTAGGAACCTCTGGGCTAGGGTGTTGGGGCTTGAGTAATGCTCCCAGTCTATGTTTGGATAGTTGAAGTCCCCCAATATGATGGTGTTTGGAGAGACCTTCATATTCTCCAGTGTCTTCAGGAAGGCCAAGTTGGATTTCTGAGTTTGAGAGGGTGGTCTGTAGCATGCTACAAACTGAAAGGCAGTTTTTCCCACTGTTAGTTGCACATGGATGGTCTCCGATGCTTCGTGCAATGCCACTAACCTGGAGGTGTGGGTGTCCTTGATGAATATGGATACTCCTCCTCCTTTTGTGGTTCGGTCTGAGTTTTGGGGCTGAAAAGCATGATATGAGGTATAACCTGGTAGTGCTGGCATGCTCTCGGGAGCCTTGAACCAGGTTTCTGTCACTGCACAGACATCGATGTTCTCCATACTGAGGAGGGCTTCGAGAGCGTGCATCTTGAGGTTTAGGCTTCTGGCGTTGAGCAGCATTACCCTTAGTTTCTTTCTACTTGTGTTGTCTAAGGAGGCGGGTTTGGCTTTTGAGCCTTGCCTAAAAAAGGCACTATGGGGGTGGCAAGAGCCTTTGCCAATATCCGAAAACCCAGGGGTGACAGGTGCAAGCCATCCATTGCGAAGCAACATGGCTTGTCGAGCATGTCATCCCAGGTAGACAGATACTGGATCCCCTTTGAATGACACCAATACTTAAGCCAATTGAAATTGATCATTTTGTCTTTATACTGAGGCATCATTCTTGGTGAGGGTAAGATGCTGCTCAAGGTCAGGGTCATACCGGCCTGGGCTACATGATCAGAGAGCTCCTCTATGTCTCTTTTCATGTAGTCCAGGGAGGTACGTCTCAGGTCATTCACACCAGCATGGACAATGACTGAGCTATATTTGTACTTGCTTTGGAATGACCTGAGTGCTTGTGTTATGTGGCGGATTCTAGCGCCTGACAGGCAGCTCACTGTGACCTTTTCTTTGTTCAGCCTGGTGAGCGGGATGTCAGTGTGTCTGACTATAGAGTCACCTATTACAAATGTATCAGGTATGTTGTTGAGCCTTAAGGGCTGTGGCTGTTTGGCACACTGACTTTGTGAGCTATGTGTTGCCTATGTTTTGTTTTGGGGTAGCGGTCACTTGGGTGTCTGCTTTGGAGGTCTCTGCTGTTCTGGCAGATTTTTATTTAGAGCCTCCACGTATGTTTTTGTGTGTTTATGTTTTTGGTTTGCAGTTGTGGTAGGACTATGTGAGACTGGATTTGTGGTGTGTGCGGTTACCTTCCCCTCCTGACTGGTTACGCTAGTACTGAGTCGAGAGAGCTCAGCCTCCAGTTTGGCTATATGGTTGCTTCTCTCACATATATTTGTACTTGTTGGGAGGAGGAGAGGGTTGTCAGTGTTGAGCCAGTCTGCCTGCAGCCTGCACAGTGCATTGTGACATGCCTAGCAGCCGAGTGTACCTACCCAGTGGGATGTCATGTGCAGATACTAGCCAGAGGACCTGCTGCCGGATCTCCCCCCTAACAATCGTGTATGTCAAACAAGGCAGTGAGATGCAGTGCAGATGGATGTCAATATCTATTGTGTAGTATGTGGCCATGGCACCCCTTTACCAGCGGTCATTCTATTACAGGCCAGGCAGGGGTGTGTGAATGCATGACCTATGTTGGACATTATATACCTGTCATCATGTGTTATACCCATCTACATGGCCATCCACATCCATATTGTGAGGCATGGTACACATGTGTAACACTAAAGGTGTATGTGTATACCTCTGGAATGTACAGACTGTGTCAGTCCAAACATATATTGGCCAATATATCTGCTGCAGTCCACAGTGGCATTACAAGCTAGCAGCAGTACTGTACACTGATGTCCTTTGGATGTAGTTCAATAACCAATGGCACACATGTTATGAGCAGATGTGACCTGCCACACACACCATGTCTGTGAAGACAATCCCAGTGACAGTAGCAATAGCCTACTAGTATACCTGCTAGAGATACCTGACATCCCCTGCAACTACGACATTGGGAACATACGGGCTGGGGTTGGCCTACACTTCATGTCCAGGAACTATGGTGGGAATTTATGTACATTTACATATCCAGATAGCCAGATATATGATTACACATGTGTACTACACCCATTTAGCACTGTCATGACAACCACCCTCTATTGATCCCCACATCATGTGTGCATGGTCCCATTACATCTCCTGTGTGATGGGCATTCATCCTGTGTGTGGGCAACAGTGCTACCAACAGCATGTAGCAATGCCCCATGCAGGAGAACCAGCACACTCAGGGCAGCCACATATTTGTAGGAGGATCAGGAAGTACAGACAGACTGCAAGTGGAGTTGTGTTATGCATTGTACAGTACTGGTGTTACAGGGTGTGGGTGTACATACTAGTTTGCCATGGAATGCAGTCCTTCTGCATAGCACACAACTGTGAGCCTACCCACACACTGGCCAGAGCTGTGCCTATCATGTCTTGTCTGTCCACCACACAGGTCTTGTGTCAGATAATACACTGGCAGTGTGTGTGTTGTGTGTTACCAGTACATGGCTAGATCCGTGGCCGTCCATACCAGCAATTCCCTGACTAAGAGTATGTTACAGACTATCCTGTAATACCTGCACCTTGCATCATGTAGGGTCCATTCACATGACAGATACATTGACATTATCAAAGGTAATAAATGTCCCCCTAGGCCTTGACTACAGGGTGTAACTGGTGGCTGCTGAACTACATCTGTTATTGTTTATTGTTAGCTATCTTTATGGCAAATCCTTTGTCCACAGTTGTATGAATTAATGGGCCTGTCCTGGACAGCATAGTATGTTATATATCCACATTGTCTGCATCTACTTTTCTGTGTGGGCCTTGCATTCCTCACTCATTACATAAGTGCAGATCTATGTGCTGTCGGTAATGGCATACATTATTGTAAAATACACCATTAAAAGTTGTCTGTGTATACATATATGTGAGTCATCTCATGTCCTTTGAATAGTGAGTGGGCTATGTGTAATTCCATACTCCTGTTCAAGTGTAAATGTCATTTAGTAGGTTATACAGTAAAATGATTTTGTTATACCGATTTCACACGGGAAATAGAATGTGCTGCAGTGGGACCCAAACCGAGAATATGTGCTCAGTAGGCAGATGCTCTGCCCACTACACTATTGCAGCTCTGCATAATTTGCATATTTCTACCTTAATGTCATACTCATGCTCCCTTTCCCTGGCCCCCGAGCTCCACGTACACAGCATCCATCCATTCTGCAGTTGCTAACCCTGCCATACCACACCTCCACACATTTCCCTCTCTGCATGTCTCAGTATTCCTCCATATTACTGTCTCGATGTAACCTTCTGCAAGCTCTTCATCAGTTTAGTCCATGTACATTCGAGCCTTCCCTTCATCCACTTCCGATACTGGTGGAAACATTATTGTGACCCATAACATCTGGTGCGTCCCGGCAGGGACAGTCCTGTTGTTGTGTCATGAGTACATTTTGCTGGTCTACACTGTTTCTCCCACTGGTAGCATCCTGACAGGGTTTTCAGATGCAATGGTTTGCTCACACACCAGACCAGCCTCATCTTCCACTTCCGTGGATGAAACACGCCCCCACGCCGTGGCACATTTTCCAATCCTTTCTTCAGTATTATACAAGACTACTGTTCTCACAGTATGCGTGGACAGGCACTGTTCATTGGTACTCATAGATTGCTCAGAATACTGTGACTGAGCACTGTGCACATGTTTGCTGGTATTAATGTACATACTTACATACATTTCCTATACCGTTGACTGACTGTGCCAAATGATATGTTTGTGATAACAGCAGCTGATTGTATATCTGCCATGCCTTTGTGTTAACTCACTTGGACTATACTGTGCAGAGGGGACCTGGGAGTGCTGATTATGTTGTTACTGGCCACAACAAGGGCTGTGGGCTACAGCATGCCTTAAGGCACTTCTGGGGAAGTGTAGGCGGGTATGCACTGGTGTGCGCTAGGCTCAGACCTACTGACCTCTGGTTATGGCATCTTACACTGGATTGGCCTCCACATTTCTTAACCAGTGTGGGCATTGCTTACTACAGCCCACACAAGCATACTCCTGCTTACTGCTGCATACCCCCACTCTACTTCATGTACATGTCAGTATTATACATGCTTAAGTCAGGTGTACATGTCAGTTATGACTGTTCACGAAGGTCGGTGTAAGGTTAAGTGGAATTCCAGTTTAGCATTTCTGGTTAGGCTACACTCAGGTATTCGGGTTAGGTTTAGGTATGCCATACCTGTGTTGTAGAGTAGATGTGAATAGTGGAGATGTAGGCAGGTAGGTGGAGGGGGGACATTTTAACTGTATAGTAGGTCATTCGACTGATTGGTGGGGGAGCGGTAGTGCAGGTTTGAAGGGTGTTGGGATATGTATGCGAAGCAGGACAGGAGGTGTCAGTGTCAGTAGTTGGTGTAGGGGTCTGGAGTGTTGGGGGATGGCAGTTTTTGCCAGGTGGTGCTCCAAGTGTGCTTGGGTTTTCCCTTCATGTGTTATTTGTATGTGTAATCTGGGACAGCTGCGATAATACACCTGGGTTGGGGTTTCCAGATTCTGCCACTATAGTTGTGTGGAGGATGTCACTTACCTGTGACTGTGAATATTATTTCATTTAGTTTATTTATTTATTTATTTTACATTTGTTGACCGGGTTAGTCCAACTGGATACATGTCCATTTTCAGTAGAGGCCTGGGGAGAAAAGCTCCACATTTACAATATTATTTATAGTAAGAGAGAATTTACAAGTAAAATTGAGGAACATTACAGTTTTTTTACTTTACTTTATAAATTTACTCACAAATTTAGCACATATCAGGTATAGTTAGTCATAGCAATGAAATCACAAGTAAACATTTTTCAACTGTACGGATGCATACTCTTTTTAGGTAACAGAAATGTATCTAGCACATGCAGATAAGATGAGTAATACCCATTAGTAGGTGAGGTAGTTAGTCAGGGTTAGCACAGGGGCATAACCATTTTGTTTTAAGGTATGGTTTCAGTTTGCTTTTAAATAGGGTGCTTGAGGTCAGGGAGGTTAGATCACTGGGAAGAGAGTTCCAGGTTTTGCCAATAGTGTTGGAGAACAGAGAGTCACCAGCTAAACTGTTAGTTTTACATATTTGCACAAGTTGCTTATTAGATGAGCGTAAGGTCTTTAGGTTTCCTTAGGGGGTAATAAGATTTGTCAGTATTGGTGTGTTAGTAGGTTGATACAGGATCTTGTGAGCAACTGTTAGTTGGTTAAATGTTAAAATATTTGGCAGCTCTAACCAACCTAACTGTTTAAGATTGTGACAATGATGGGTTCTGTAGGAAGACCCAGTTGCAAATCTGGCAATGTTATTGTAGGAGATGGCCAGCTTGCTCAAGTTGCTTTTACATAGTTTAGTATATATAGGGGAGGCATATAGTAGGGTAGAGATTAAGTGGGTACGGGCTATAGTGGACCTGGCTAGTGGGGTTAGAAAGGGTTTGATCCTATAGAGGGATCCTAATTTCTTGTTGACTGTTTTTATAGTACTGTTTATATGGGAATCAAAGGTAAGGTTGTTATCTATTAGTACCCCAAGTAGTTTTGTAGTGGGATCCGGAGAGATAATAGTACCATTACTTGATGTAACAGTAAAATTAAGTGGGGAGGATCTAAGGGTGGGAGTAAATAGTAGAAGCTTTGTCTTTTTGGGGTTCAAGATAAGACATCGGTGTAGAAGCCATTTTTCAACTGAATTAAACACATTTTGGGTTAGTGACTGAAGATCTGATGGAGAAGTGGCTGAGCATATTAATGTTGAATCATCTGCATGATGGATACAAGTAGCTTGAGGTATGGCAGCATGTAGGTCATTTATAAATATAGAAAATAAGAGTGATCCTAGTATGGAGCCTTGTGGGACACCGAGGGTAATCTGGAGTTTAGAAGATAAGTTATTCTCCCATAATACAGCCTGTTGCCTGCTGTTTAGGTAGGATTGGAACCATTGTATAGCCACTGTATCTAGTGACAGGTTTTTTGAGTATGTTAATGAGTAGTTGGTGGTTTACCATGTCGAATGCTTTTGACAAATCAATAAAGAGGGCAGAGGATAGAAGCTCATTATTCCGATATTTATTAATGTGATCAGATAAGGATAAGAGAGCAGAGGGGGTGCTATGAAATGGTCTAAAACCATGTTGGCTGTTAGCTAATAAGTTGTTTTCTAATAGGAAGTTTAACAGCTGTTTGTGAATACATTTCTCCATGATTTTTGCCACTGGAGATAATATGGCTATAGGTCTATAGTTTGATAATTCGTTGGAGTTACCACCTTTATGCAGGGGGATGATATATGAAATTTTCCAGATTGATGGAACATTACCTTCAGTAATCGTTCTATTAATCAGGATGGATATGGGGTAGGCTATGGCTTTTGCAGCTTTTTGTAGGTATTCTGCAGGCAATAGATCTGCTGAGAGGGTGGTAGGTTTAAGTGTTTGAATAAGGGAACAGATAAGGGATGTGGGAACAGGTTGAAAGTGAAATCATTGAGGTGTGTTAGAGTTTGAGGTGGTCAAAGATGGGGTGTCAGAGGATAACTGATTGGCAAGTGATTGAATGGTCTATGTGAAA
>NC_056746.1:585909466-585978590 GCF_019279795.1 Protopterus annectens
GACATCTATTGTTAGTACCAGGAATTCATTCGTCCCATGTGGGACAACCCAAACATTGGGTGTTCAACCTTCGTCTATACCTAGGGTTACATAGATACACCTGGCTATGTTGCATGGTCTCCGGCGTGTACCACACATAGGATACTTGGGTCAGGACATCATACGAGATGGGTCCCGAGGGGAGAGGCAATGTGTGGTGGTGTGGTAGCTATGGGCCGGTAACCAAGGTAGGGGTGGTGGCTGCGTGTGCGCTGCGGGTGGGGGGAAACAGAACTGTGGGTTATGCATGTATGGGTTGGGGATGGCCTGGGTTGGATGGGCCTGTACTGCTTGGCCCGCCTAGTGGGTGGGGGAGAGGCGTATGTGACGTCAACATGTGACACATAACAGAGGGCTGATTTAATTCCCTAGTTCAATGACAGACATATAATAATATGAGCTTGGTAGTGTATTGCAGGGTGGACGTGTTTGGCTGGGTGGGGGGTATGCAAATTCGTACGTGACGTATATTGTTTGGGGCCTCTCAGGCCCATTGATGGTGCATGTGGACATATACCTTTCTGTTCATCTACCATTGGTATCTACAGATGTCTGGCCATATATACCTCTGTGGGTATATATATTTGCTTACATATGTCTAACTATGTCGGAATATACCTACGGAGACATATATGTGCGTACATATGTCACTTGATGTGTATATGTGGACATATAGATGTTGACATATATATGTGTAGTTGTCAGCATTTGCATGTATATCTGTTCATATATTTGTATGTATATATATATATATATATATATATATATATATATATATATATATATATATATATATATATATATATATATATGTGTGTGTGTGTGTGTGTGTGTGTGTGTGTGTGTGTGTGTGTGTGTGTGTGAGACTACATCTATAGATATGTTGTATCCATTTAGTTATTGCTATATTTGCTGACACATGCCCATCTAGCTGTAGGTATACATTCTCTGTACTATTGCATGACTGGGCTGGGGTTATGTTTCTGACAACATACATTTTTTGCATATCTGGCATGTCTAAGTGGTAAAATGTTTCGTGTATGGTGTGCATGGTCCTGGGTTCCGGCATTGCAGGGGCTTTTTGTTTTTTGCTGGGCAGAACACCGGCCATTGGATAGAGTATGTTTAAGGCACTTTCATACTGTTGTAAGCGGGTTTGCGCAGAGGTAAGCACTTCTGGTCACAGTGTCTTAGATGCAGTTAGCTTTTCCTTTGCTTAGTATGTGTCAGTGGTGCTTCACCCCACCCAAACGCACTTGCACATGCTTACTACTGCTTACATATGCTTACTACTGCTTATCTATGCTTACGCCTGCTTACTGCTGACTTATTCATTATGGTACTGACTCTTCAAATGTGCATTTAATGCAGTACTCCAGTTCACATTTAAATGTTATTTTTTTAGGTTATACAGCAATAAAATGTAAATAAATGTTCATATACAGACTTCGCATGGAAAATGGTATGTGATGCAGTGGGACTCGAACTGGGAATGCCTGCTCGTTAGGCGGATGCTCTGACCACTACACTATTGTGGTTTTGCTTCATTTGCATATATCTTCCTTGTTATCCTCTTCAGTCTTTTAAGCTGCTTTAACCATAGCTAAGTGATGGGTACACCCGCGCACTTATGGTTAACTGTACTCTGAGTTTTAAAAATAATTACAGGGGCTACTTCTTTTTATTTTTATGTCCTGTTGCTGTTGTACACATGGGGGACTGCTGGTGGGGATATGCGGACACTTATGAGTGGTATCGCTTATTTATTTACAGTTTCTGCTGCTCTACTTTGCAGGGGCCTGTTTTTCTGAGAGCTCTGCTCTCAGACACGCCCCCTGCACTCGTCCACACTCCATGTAGGATTAGGAGGTAAGGCAGCGCACCTTCATTAATATGCTTGGCGCGCTGCCGTCCTCCTACTAAATGGCCACTTCTGTGCAGGACTAGACTAGTCCTGCACAGAAGATTAGTGAATCCGTGGGATAGACAGCCAATGTCTGCACCACAGCTCTTGCCAAATTTTACTTTGCATTGTCTCAGTCGCTGATGAGGCAAAGGAAGGCCTGCTTTAATGCTGAAGTGTCCTTTCTATAGTCAGGCCTTTTAAACCTCTTCTTTTTATCTCTTGTGCAAGGCTGGGTGGCTAAAGTTCTTGATTGTATTTAGTATCAAGTCCTTAAAATAACATTTGCATTTTTAGCAATTATAAATGGATAGCATTGTTTGTTACCCCGACTTTATTTATACTTTTCTGCATGAAATAAACATTTACATCTTTAACAGTTATAAACTGATAACATTGCTTGTTGCCCTAACTTTATTTACATTCTTCTGCATGAAACAAATATTTGCTACTAATAAACTCTTTCAAGTGTGAAATGTACAACAGTGACATGGGCAGGCTGTAACTTTATAATTAAATCAAATTGAAATTTCAATGACATTGTTTTTCTTGTCATAACCTTAAATGAAGCTAAAGTAGTAATTTAATGCTGCACATTTCTGCACCTATATAAAATTAATCTTAACTGTTGAACTTTTTACATTTACTCTCATGATCCTGACATTTTAACATACTGTTCTGTGAGTGAAACTCCACCCACTTTCTCACCATAACTGTTCCTTTAGCTGACGTCATTTAACTTTTCAATGCTCCTGAATGCTGCAAGAATTTATCATTACTGCCTACAATTTTCTTGGATGAATAGTAAAAACTCTAAATGCATTAAATTGATCTTTACCATACTGCCTTATGGCACACAATACTGTCCTCATTTTGTTTGCTATATTGGCTGTAATCTAATCTGGTGTGCTTGGTAAACTGCTATTTCTGTATGAAATATATACAGTCTTAAACTGATTATATAAATACATTTATTACCAGATTTAAACTGACCTGATTCTGGAAGTTTGTTTGTCTATTCTTCCTAACATAAGAGTTGAACCTGTGGCTTTATTGACACATAATATTTATGATGTACTGTTTTTAAGCATAGTATTTGAACTTTTGACTGCACTGTCATTTTTACAATATAGCACTGACTTTACATTCTGTAAACTAACAAAACATTATTTAATATTTGTGAAATTTTGTTTGTCTCTGCATTAAGATATTGTTTATATACTGCAACACTTTATTACAAAGCTCTTAACTAATGACTGCTAAACAACACAAAAAAATTCATTTGCCAAATCTGTAACTGTAAATCTTTTATTCTGCAAATTAACTTGACTGTCATTTCTGATATACCTTACACAACATAGATGAATATGGTTACCCTTTTTTCTAACTGGCCATACCCAATATGTCTTTCTGAGCACTTTAGCTGTGTCAGCTGAACTTGAATTTATTTTTATCTTTAAACCATAAATCTGCATGCTCCTGTCTTAACCAATTTTTTAAATTCTGTACATTTGCAAAAATCTTGTGAATGAAGTCTAAAATAGCATGTAACTCTAATGATATGTTCTTACCTAAGACAGCACTGTTGCACTTTGAACTGCTAGCTGCTGTAATCTTTGACCCTTTAAATCCTGGCAAAACTGCATTTGTGTCCTCTAATAAAGATCTATGTGTAACTGAAGTTGATTTGTATGTATTAATCCGTACATTATTCCATATTTTTTCTGTAAACAATGAAATATTGTCATTTCTTTTAACCTTAAACAATGACAGATAAATGTTGTGGTACAAAATACTCAAGCTTGTCAATCTTAAAGTGTTTTCCACATTAGGTGCTTCTAGTGCATTTTGCCAAGTACTCCTAGTAAAAGATAGCTAAGAGCTGACAATCTTTTGAGGTGCAGGCCAAAACCAGTGGGCTATGGCTGACCAAGTTTGCAGATGACTGTAAGTTGGGTGCTGTCATCAGTTCCCCTATTATGTGGACATCCTCCAAGTGGGTCTCACCTAAATATATGACTGGTGCCAGAAACATGGCCTCAAACTGAATGCCAAAAAATGCATCATCATCCCCTTTGGGGAGAGTGACATCCCCACAAATGATCACATTAATAACAAGGTCCTAAGCATGCAATCAGTCATGAGGGACTTTGGTACCCAGGTTGATAGCAAACTGACTTTTGACCACCATATTCCCTCTGTTGTACGGAAAACTTTCTACATGGCCCACCTCATTAGTAAGGGTATCTCATCCAGGGACAAGGTTGTCATAACATCCCTGTATTCTTCCCTTTTAAGACCCATTATTGAGTACAATGCCCCTTTTGGCATGTACCTCACAAAGCACATGCAGCAGCTGGAGAGACCACAGAGGTTTCTCACCAGGAGTATCCAGGGCCACAAACAGCTACCCTACACAGATAGGCTAAAGGCCCTGTCCCTCTATTCAGTCTCCAATGGACTCATCAGAGGTGACCCCTGTCTGGCATACAAAGCAATCTCAGACCCTGCCTTGATGGGACTGCTGTATAGCCGCAAGTCAAGCTCCACTTGAGGGGAAGGTATAAATGCATCCCAGGCCCCACTCCCAGCTGGTGGTGGTAACTACACCAAAGCTTACATCAAAGCCCTGCACAATGACTTGCATAAGTGTATAGACTCAACTGTTCCAGAAAGAATCAAAGCCAGAGCCCCAAGTAAAAACAAGCCACCCTGGTGTACATCCAGCATCAACAATTTTTACAACAAATGCAAAAAGCTGCTGTCTAGGAAAACTAAGGTGAGGCCCAAACAATAGAAAAGCACCCTCCTCAGCCTCAACAGGCAAATAGCACAACTCATCAAATCCTCTAAGGGTAACTTTGAGAAAAACTTAGCAATCACAGCCAAGGATAACCATAAGGCCTTTTACAGCTGCATACACAGCCTAAAAGGTAGGACCCAAACATGTGCCAAATTAGTGACTAATGGTATCACACACACACACACTGATCTTGCAAAGACAGCAAACCTGCTGGCAGACAGATTTGGTGAAAATTTTACTCCCCTGTCCCCTCCAAATGTATCACAAAACTTGCCCCCAACTTCCCTCCCACTCTACATATCTGAAGAACAGGTCATTAAAGCCTAGTCTAAGGTAAAACACACAGCCTCTATGGAACCAGACAGCATCCCAGGCTGTCTTTTAAACAAACTAAAACATGAACTAGCATCACCATTGTTTAATCACAGCCTAACCACAGGCTACATTCCTGCAGAATGGAGAACAGCAACAGTTATTCCCCTCCACAAATATGGCTTAGCAACAGACCTGGGGAATTATAGACCCATAAGTCTGACCAGCCTCATTTGTAAGGCCAGGCAAAGTATCATCATGGACCTCATAAATAAAAACACAGGCAACCTCCAAAACTTGGATCCGACCCAATTCAACTTCATCAAGAACAGATCCTGCCCGTTAAATCTGGTGGATTTCTTTGAAAATGTAACCAAGGCCATTGATGAGTGCAAATTTGTGCACACAACATACCTCAATTTGGTCAAAGCCTTTGACACAATCCCACACTCGGGCATTAACAAAGAACATATCAAACTGAATGTAAACCCCTGTGTTGTAAGATGGGTTAACAACTGGCTCACAAACCAGTCACACACTATCAAAGTGGGTGACTCCACATCAGCTACTAGACCTGTCACCAGTGATGTGTCACAATGGTCAGTGCTGGGCCCCCTACTGTTTAGTATATACTTCTCAGAAGTTCAGACCAAAACAAAGGGTCTGTGGCTGACCAAGTCTGTGAATGACTGCAAACTGAGGGCAGTTATCGAATCCCCAAATGATGTCAGTATACTTCAGGAGGGTCTTGCACAGACCAATGACTGGTATCTTAGTCACGGTCTCAAACTAAATGCAAAGAAATACATCATCATTCCCTTCAGTAAAAACAATGTCCCTTCACACTATCAAATTAACAACAATACCCTATGGACCTATTAAGTGGTAAGGGATCTGGGATCACAAGTATACTGTAACCTTAACTTTGACCATCATGTGTCTATAGTAAGGAAAGCCTTCTACATAGCACAGTTGATTTGCAAAGGCATCACCTCTAGAGCAAAGGAGGTTATAACCCCTCTATACTCTTCACTATTCAGGCCCATAATTGATTATAATGTCTCTTTTGGTATGTACCACACAAAGCACCTGCAGCAATTGGAGAAATGTAAGAGGTTTCTAACAAAGAAGATCAAGGTACTCCAGCACATGCCTTACACAGAACAACTAAAGTCCCTGTCCTTATACTCAGTATTGTATAGACTTCTTAGGGGAGACTTATGCCTGGCTTACAGAGCAATCTCCGACCCAAACCTAATGAATTTGCTGCACATCTGTAAATCAAATGGGACTAGAGCTACCCATTCCAAGGACCTAAATATGGCCTGCCATTTGAATAGGAGGTGCTGGAGGGACAGATATGTCTCCCAACAACTGCAGCATCTTTGGAATAGGCTGCCACTTTATGTGAAGCAGAACACCTCTATGGCACTGTTCAAAAGTAACCTGGGTGAGTGGATGGGGTACCATAAATTCATATGGGGATACTGCCCACAACCCTCCTGGACATGGGCAGTCATTATTAAATACAATCCTGGGTATTGACTAGATTATCTATGGTGTTACATTGGGATGAAACGTCTAGGCTTGAAATGACCTCTGGGTTGATAACCTAATAACGTCCTATGATCCCATGATCCTATGATCCTATATCTAAACTAGTACTTGCTTTAATGTCATCCAATAGTTCCATGCATCAGCTGCTCTCTCAGAGAACCAGTTAGCACACTTCTCATTCCTATATAATCTTTTTTTTTAATTTCTCCAAATCTTTTGGGCTTCTAATACCATGACAGGAATGGACCCCATTCCTAAGTCAAAGTATGATTAAAATTCATGAAATTAGTATTGTTTCAATATTTGACGTCAGCCAGATGAGCTCTTCACAGCACCCGCAACGTGCCCAATAATGCCTCTTTCTGCAATTTGTATGGAGTTACATGTATTGGTAACATATCTAAATGCAATTTGTAGATTCTTTTCTATAAGACCCATTGTTCTGACTACTATTGGAACTGTCTGGGTATCTTTCTTGCACATTGCTCTTATTTCTGCCTGCAAATCCTGATATTTTATGACTTTGTGTCTCTCTGTATGCAAGACACATAAGTCACTGGGTGTAGCAATTTCAATGATCAAGGTTACTTTTGCCTTCTTTTCATGGACTACTGTATCTGATTTTATCGTATCTATCTTTTGAACTGTCAGTAATGGATGGTCCCATGTGATGTATACCTCATCATTTTCTATGATACTTTGTGGCTGATGTTTCCAGTGTTTTTCAGCTACTTCAATACTATAATGTTTGCACAATCTCCAGTGCAATAGTATTGCCACATTATTATGCCTTTCAGTATACAGTCCTTATGCCATTAGCATATCACAACAGCAACAAGCTGTGCGACTGTTTCCAGTTCTGTTTTGCAAAACCTATATTTTTCTGTTTCTCCCACATGTTCAATGGACTTTGTAAACCAACATGTACGTAGCCCACTATCTTGGTCTGCCAAAATTAACCTTTCATCTTTTGGTTTAAATTCTTCTCTCCTTAACCAGTCCTGCATTTGAGCCTGATCAACATGAGATTCTTCCAGGACTTTTCTATACATGAACTATATTTATGCATTTTCCACATTTCTTGCCTTCTCATCTGATCCTTCACCTTATATTTTTTCTTTTGTCTTTTGGCACATTCAGTTGCTGCCTGATTTTTATCTACTTCTAGTTTGATTTCCCTTCCCGCTTGATGCCAATATGCTTCTGCTAAGCTAAGAAGGGAAGACATCTTAGATGCATTCTACTCATGTTTCAAAACTTTCACTGTATTTAGGTCTTGTGAGGTCAGCAGATATGTATGCAGTCCCACAATTGCAGATATGTACATGTAATCAATTTCAAGTAGGCCCATATCTCTTTCAGAACGGGGAATATATAATCTTGGCATGCACTGATTTTTCTAAATCATTTGATGAGCATGAAGCATCCTTCTTGTTTTCCTGTTTAGTATGCCCAACACCTTTTGGGGGCAGTCAATCACTCCAAAGCTATAAGCTAGGACAGGAAGAGCAAATTGGTTTATAGCTTGAATTCTATTCCTAGATGTCAATGCTGTTTTCAGGATTAATTTAAGTCTTCTAAAATATTCCTTACTAAATTTTATTTGCATTTGTTCATGTTTTATTGTTCATCCTTCATCAATTCCCAAATATTTATACATGCCTCTTGCTCAAGTTCTTTTATATCACATTCATGTCCCAAACTGATGTTTTCTTGGTGCTGCAGCTTTCCTGCTTTAAAAGTTGCATGTGCACATTTATCAAGACCAAATGACATTCTTATATCATCTGAAAAAGTTTTGGCTATTTGCAGTTGTGCTTTCAGTTCCTTATCTGATGAGCTATACAGTTTTAAATCATTGACAAAGACAAGGTGAGAAGTCTTTATACTTTGTTGCTTTCTGGGGGCCAAATTATAGCCATGAGCTGTTAAGTAGACAGCTTAATGGGCACAGCAAAAAAGCAACAGTGACAGATAGTCACCCTGTAATATCCCCCTTTGGATTTTTATCCCTGGGATATTAATTTGTCCTTTATCACAGCTTAACTGCATAGTGGTTTGCTACTGCTTTATGAGCACAGTGATATAATTTATCAGTGTAGGTTGTATCCTATACATTTTAAGCATTCTTTTACCCATGAATGTGGAATACTGTCAACAGCTTTTTTGTAGTCAATCCATGCCATACTTAGATTCTTCCACCTTTTTACAGTTCTCTACTATGACTTTAACAACAAATGATCCTTTGAGCCATATGATTTTATTTTATTGCCCTTTTGTTCTATCGCTATAATCGAGTTTCCTTCTAAATGACTATAAACTCTGTCAGCATCAATTCCAGTGTATAGTTTATGCATCGTCAGAAGGCAGGTTATTTGTCTATAATTCTTAGGGTAGCTTGCAGGTTCACTCTTAAGTAGAAACATTGTTTTTCCTGTTAGCTGGGTTGGTGTCTGTTCGGGGTGCACATATAAATAGTTCTTCCCATGGCTAAATCTTTGTGCAAAGATGTTAATACTTTTAACCAGAAATTAAGTACTGCATCTGGGCCTTTGGTTTTCCAATTAGAGGCTTTTCTTAACTTTGTTTCAATCTATCTGGCTGTTAATTCATCCCAGTTCATATCTTGTACATTTGAACTTCTTATTCTTGTTTTTACTTCTTCTATCCATTTAGCATCTTTGTTATGTTCCGCAGGACCTTCATAAATACTTCTCCAAAATGTATCTATTTCTTCTTTTCTTGGTGGTCTTTCAATACCTCTTACCTTGTTTCCCAATAGTCTATAAAATGTTTTTGGGTCATCAATAAATTGCTTATTATGTACTTTTCCATTATATTTATCTGTGTATTTTTTGCCTATGCTGATAGTTTTAGTTTATTTGCGATAGTACATGAAAAATCCTGATCCGTTATAATACTGTGCATTGCTTTTATCATGTCTATCTTTCTGAGCATTTTTACTGATCTGTTCCATCTTCTATACTCTTATATCAGTGACACTTCTTGTCTTAATTGCCATATACTTTTATCTGTTCGATACTTCCATGATGGTATTCAGTTTCTCTCCTTACTTTCCCTTACTACTCTGTGTTCTTGTGGTAGAATTTTATCTGTAATTAATTTAGCTCCACAGTAGTATATCCTGTTTACTTCTGTTATATCGCATGAATCTTTATGGACAGTGATAATTACTGTGTTCATTTGTTTTATCAAACTTCTAATTCGGGGGTTTTATTGACCTTCTGCAGTCTATTTCTTTCATTGATCTTAATATTTCTATCTATCTCTATTAAATCAAGGAACTCTTCTCTTAACTCATTTTCTTCTAAACTGAGGGAATATTTTTTGTTCTCCATTTTCTGAGGGCATTCTATAGAAAGTTCTATAGCATCTTCCTGTGGCAAATTCTCTTTAATTTCATCCTTTGTCATCCATTGCTCTGTCATATGGGAACTCACTGGCCTATCACTCCTGAACATTGACTGCATCAGAGTTGCCACATTTTCCTATTCCTTCCCTTGCTGTCCAGCTTCAAGTGAATGTTTATACTGGTTTCCTGTGGAAAGCTCCAAAGTATCTTCATATGGCAACTGACCAGTTACTTCCCATTCCACTGATTTCTCTTTAATTTGGATGTCTATTTCTCTATCCTGTGGTGCTTTCTGAGTCAGATTTTCTACACTGAATCCTTCATTTCACAGATACTCCATAATCTCAGTTTATATTTCTTTAACTTCTCTATTACTAATCTTATTTTCTACTTTTCCTCTTTATCTTCTTATTTTTTGTATTGTAAAGTTTTCCATGTCTGGATTCCTTTGTCTGTCTCTTCAAATATATTTGGTGATGCTCTTTTTGTATTGATTAGTTTTGCTTTCTCCTCTGCATAAATATTACACCATATTAAATCTCTTTTTCTTTCCCATGTCCATATTTCTTCTTCAGATGTCTCCTGAGCTTCCTATTTCTCCTTACTTTGGGGACTTGTTCCATCATGCTGTGATGTAACCTGTGTTAGACCTTCTACACCAAATCCTTCACTTTGCAGGCATTCCATAACTTCAACTTCTATTTTTTAACTTTTACTTTACTAATCTTCTTTTTGACATTTCCTCTTTGTGATATATATTTTTTTTATTGTGAAAATTTCCATATCCGGGTGCCTTTGCCTATATTTTTCGTTGAATATCTTTGGGGCTGCCTTTTTATATTGATTAATTTGGCTTTCAACTTTGCATAAATATTGCACCATATCAAATCTTTCTTTGTTTCCAATGACCATATTTCTTTTTTACACCTTTCAAAATCTCTAGGTTTTGTTGGTTATATTTTTGCACTTCCTCAGATGCTTCCTTCTCCAAACAAATCAAAATTTCTTGGTCTATATAATGTTTTTCACAAACCTGTTGTATTCATTATCTTCTTTCAGCTGTTCCTGTTAGACGTTGCCACAGTGGATCACCTGTTTCCATTTCTTCCTGTCCTCTGCATCTTGCTCTGTCACACCAACCACCTGCATGTCCTCTCTCACCACATCCATAAACCTTATCTTAGGCCTTCCTCTTTTCCTGTTACCTGGTAGCTTCATCCTTAGCATCTTTTTCCCAATATACTCAGCATCCCTCCTCAACACATGTCCAAACCAATTTAATCTTGCCTCTCTGGCTTTCTCTCCAAACCTTCCAACCTGGGCTGTCCCTCTAATATACTTATTCCTAATCCTGTCCACCCTCGTCACACCCAGTGCAAATCTTAACATCTTTAACTCTGCCACATCCAGCTATTTAGTGAACATAAATTTTTTATTTGAAGCTTCTGACAGTTTTTTTCTTGTGGAAGTATTTTTCTTTCCTCTAATTTCTCTCTTAATCTTTTTGTATATCTTGAGCCTGGAAATTCTGGGCTTTTTGCTTAATAGTAACAATACATAATTTCTTTCCTATCCTCAACAGTCCACTCATCTTTATGGTTCTTCTTTGGCCTATCCGTTTTTGTGATTTGTGGACTGCTACTCCCTTCTACAATGGGGGGGGGGGCATCCTCCCTTGGGCCTGGCTCCACTGTAGGAATGTTTACATATCTTGAGGATTCTACACTGTCATTTTCCAGGATTGTACACTTTTTTTATCCTGGGTCTTGTGCACCCAGCTATCTTTTTTAATTTATGACCTACTTTTGTCCATGATATATGCTATATGAAATACATTGTAAACAATGTAAAACTAAAAACTGAAATTACTTGAATAAGCGGAATCAGACAAAGCAGCTACAGCACGGACTGTTTATTGATAATAGTAAGCAAGGATATTCCTCCACCTTCTTCAGACTTGTACAATACCAAACTCACAGCACAGCTTTTATACATAACAAGAAGCTGATTAAAAACAATTGAAGTAATTCATTAAATTAAACACTTAATTACCTACATCCCAATGTTTTAAAAGGGGCTATCGTTTAACCAAGTACATGATTTTTTAAAATATAATAATACAACTAACTAAGCCATATTCTCTACATAAACTTCTTACGAATAAAAATTTGTATTAATAAAATGTTTATATTATTAGAATGTTTATGTTAATGTTAATAAAATCAGGACAGCGTAAAATCCAACTAATATCTACACTCCAAAACATATAAATAGTTGAGACTGAAGTTACGTAATTGCTGGGCCATAACAAGAAATGTTAACTACTTCAGTTGCATCTACATGTATTACCTATAAAAATAAACCAGTAGTGGAATAATAACATAGTAAATAACTAATTAAATTAATATAAACATTATCACTATAGAAAAACAATATTTATGTTGTAAAGGGCAGACCATGATGTCTATACTGAATCCCTCTGATAGTGGCTTTATGGCTGAAAGAGAGATAATTACTAGGCTTGAGAAACCATGTTTTATTAAGAGGTCTTATAAGGACTTCCATGACTGCAAACATATAGTCTGAGAGGAAAGCCTTTATTTCTGTAATTTTAACAGGGAGTTAGTTACTCAAGGACAGGCACATAAGGTGAATGTTACAGTGAATGTCGTATTTATTAAACTAGTGATGTAACCAATATAAAATATATTATAGAAAATATTGGGATGTGCTCACTGTAGATGAAGATGTTTCTATATTAGTAGGACTAAGACCTAGATACACATACAAGAATAAGATGAACTTGAAAAGTATGTTGTGTCATAAGGAAGGTGTGAGGTACATGTTCCGAATTTTAGTTGCATGTGGTAGTTGTAATCAGTGTAGTTTTATTAACAATAGTAATATATTTGAACAGCCTGTTACTGGACAAATCTTTAGCTTTCCACAGGGACTAATTGTAGGTCAGTAAGTGATTTATCTCAAGCTAGTTGCACTGCCAGCAGTAATATTTATATTGGCAAAACCAATAGGCAGTTGAGATTGAGAATTAGAGAGAACATCTTTATAAAATGAGAATAGGTGATATCACTAATGCACTAGCAAACATCAGATACAGGCAGGGACTACACATTCCTTTTACCTTTTTGTCTTACAGATTATTCATGACACTATGGGGGTGGGGATGTGGAAGCTTATACACTTGAGATGGAACTCAGATGGATTATAAGGTGCAGAGCTGATTCAACCCTGGGTTGAATGATAAAAGTCTACAACCTTTTGAAAAGAAGGAAGTTAGGTAAAGCTTTGAATAAATAAAATTAAATATAACATAATATATATAACATATTTTATTATTCTTTGAACAGTCACTTTTGCTTGTTTTAACTGTTGTTTTATCTATGTTTTATAATGGATGTTTTCATAGTAGAAGCTTCATGAATATTTTATTGTTTAATTAATTGGTTTGAACAACACCTGTTGTTAATTGAAGCTATTTAATGACTGTGTGATGTGTATGCTGCTACAGTCTGAGGAAGCCATTCTGGTGAAAGCGCTTACTACTGCATGCAATAAAGAAGGTTTTTTATCATTTTGGACGTTGTGGACTGCTTTCTGGTTTTGCTTTTTACTTGCCATTGCTGCTTAGTACTACATGCTGGTGACTGCAGAGGAATGCAGTATTTTTGTGACTTTGCGAACAAGCAGTGTTGAGTTTTACAGGCCCTCACGTTCCTGTACACGAGGTTTTTATTTAGATGTTTTCTTTATTTATTTGAGACTGTTCTGCAATGTTGTCTTAAATATTTCCTGTGATTTTGAACTCTGATGTAACTGATTGTTAACTGAGTATTGTCTTGTTCTTTTATTATTTATTATATATATTTAAAACTATTATTGTGGCTGATATCTGTGAGACATGTTTAAGCTCTTAGCGTACCTGCATATCTATTTGTTGGCACTGTGGGCCCCTACTGATACCCTTGCCTCTTGGTCAAACTACCATTTGGATTAATAGCAACATTACACAGTAAGATTGGACACCCTTTGCTAGGGGCCTTAAAGTAGCTTATTGGCAGTGAATACTACCTTATAGTCTGGGCAGAAGAGGGCATAGCTAGTAAACCTGTGCCAGCCTTTCCCAGGTGTGTGTGTGTGTGTGTGTGTGTGTGTGTGTGTGTGTGTGTGTGTGTGTGTGTGTGTGTGTGTGTGTGTGTGTGTGTGTGTGTGTGTGTGTGTGTGTGTGTGTGTGTGTGTGTGTGTGTGTGTGTGTGTGTGTGTGTGTGTGTGTGTGTGTCAGTTACTTGGGCAGGGACATGAAGCACTGGTTGGACAGAGGATGTGCTGGAGGTCTTAGCTTGGCCACTCAGCTGAGATCTCAACTCTATAGATGTACCACTGGGGCGTCTTACTGGGGATCTGGAGAAAGAGAGAGAAACCAGCCCAGACTGACTGTAATCTCTGTGTGCTCTCAAGGGAAATTGCACTTTCCTGTGTGTGTGTACTTGTCATCCACTCAATGTGTACATCCCCCACTTGTGCCAGTGGTGAGGATTGAGGCTCCTTGATTACCAGGCCAGTGTTGGGACATCACATAACTGAACAAGATCTCCTCTTAGATGTATATAAGAGACACTGTACAAGTTCAGATAGTTTAGTCTTTCAAAATAACTTACATTTTCATATCTATGGATGCCCTTGGTATATTTCCACTGTACTCTTTCCAGTTTACTCATGTTTGTTTACTTATAAGTTTTCTGTATTGTTAATCTATACTCAAGTTTGGGTCTAATGTATCTAACAAACAATGACTCTATCATTTCTGATTTCCTAGACTTTAAAATCTTTTTATATAACCCACAGTTCTATAACTATCATTAACAATTTGGTTGATATGATTAAAAAAACTCAAATCTGAATCTACCCATATACCCATGTCCTTAACTGAATCTACAGTTTTAATCACTGTGTGCTGTATTAAATATTCACATTTCAATTTAGGTCTCCCAAATCTCATGTGTTTACTTTTTGATGTATTTATCAGTATATTATTTTACTGTGCCTAAATAATCAATTTACTTGAGTTCTTTTGCAGACCTGCCTTATCTTCAACACATGTAATCAGTTTATCCAATTTCACGTTATCGGCATATGGACTTTAGAACACCTTAGATGGAAAAGTTAGGCTTGAAAGATATACTCTAAATAACTAAGGGCCTGGACAGAGCTCTGTGGGACACCCTGATGTAACCAAGAATTTCACATGTCCAATTGCTGTATGATACTTGCCACATCCTATTTGTAAGCCATGCAGCTATCCATCTTATCAAGAGTACATCAATTTTTAGTTGTTCTAATTTATTGATCAGTGTTTTGTGTATGACCCTGTCAAATGCTGAAGTTAAATCTATATAAATTACATCACAGCACAATTTTACATTCATAGCTGTTATATTGTTATAGAACATCATGTTACAGGTGGTAATAGATCTGTTTTCAACATATGCATGCTGATGTATGGTTCCAAGTTCCAACCTATCCAGTTCTGACAATAACTTATCCAATATAACTTTCTCTGTTATTTTTCCACAACACGAAAGTAGACTTAAGGGTCTGTATGACTCTGGGTTTGTCCTACTCCCCTTTCCCTTAAAGACATGTTTAGCAAGCGCATATCTCCAATCTTGAAGATTCTCCCCATGTTTAAATGCCCTAGTCTATAATCGATACAATGGTACTGGAAGTGCTTGCTGACATGTTCTCAAGTCATTGTTACTAATTCCGTCTCCTTCCTGTGCTTTGTTTGGATCCAGTTTATGTAGTTCTTTTTCAATATAATCTAATTTGATTCCAGTTTCTGTGGTTACCTGGATGTCATTAAAAAAAACTTATCAGCCTATATTTCATCCAAGAAATGTATGAATTCCTCTAGGTCGTCAACATTTGACTTTGGTGGTCTATACACTCCAACAATTTTATATGTTCCAGGGTTGTCTTTATTGTCACAGTTACACAGTCTATAAAGTATTGGTGTTATCATTATTGTATAATAATCACAGGTCTCATAACTATTTTTTAATCCCCATCATAACACACCCACCTGATTTTTTGTTAGAATGTTACAGCAAAAACATTTATACCCTAACAGAACTGGTTTTCAATTATTTTTCTTTAACCATGTTTCACAAAGAATAACATCAGTCTTGTGGAAATGTAGCAATTTTTTCAATTAAAAAAACACTTTATTATTAATGCTCCTACTATTAACAACCATCAGAGATGAATCAAATGTTTCTATCTGTGAACTGTTAAATTTTCAACCTGGCAAAAATCCTGTCTAGTGTTTGCCAAATATTACAAAATATCTACAGCAAAACTTCTCTTCCCTGATCTTGACAAATGCATGCCATCCTATCTGAACACTTGTGCTCAAAATTAGGCTTGGATGCTCTACACGTTTCCATTTTTTAAAATGGGACATTTTTTTCCATGTAGGTATTTACAAAAAAAAAATCTTTTCAGTCACAGTGACCTGACTATCCTTTCTATATGTGATTTGTGAAAAATATGTCCTAACACCAGTACAAACTATACTCTCTAAGAGGGCTTTAAGTTCAGAGAGCCCTTGCGAATGAGATAATTTCTAGTGACATTAATAAAAATAGAAAAGTACTTCCTTACATTAAGGCATTCCAAAGCTTGTCTCACATCTATTTTTGCTTCTGGCAAGCATAACACTATTCAGTGTTCATTATCTTTTCTGCAAATGTAAGTATCAGTTCCTCCAATAATCTAATCTCCAATTACAAGAATTTTTTTTCTGTCTAGATCTAAAGACTCTTCAACTTCCAATTCAGTATTATCTGCTCTAACAACTGTTACAAAGGAATGATCTCCATCGCCTTTAGTCTTATTAATCCCACTGTTTTCAAAGTGTATTAAATTCGCAAGCATACAATTCTCCTCCAGCTGGCCTTGTGCATCCACAGCTTGAGCCATGTAGTCAACATCTGTCTTTCACTTCTTTTTTCTTGTGGTAATGTGCTCCATCTTTCCACGTTCAGTTTTGATTTCTTCCTTTTCTTCTGCCCCTTGCCTCTTATGTCTATCTTCTCTTTTGGAAAAAGTATGCTTTTTTTCTGCAGACTTAAGGTTTTCTGATAGAAAAATGTTATCATTTCCTGTAATCTGTGTGTTACATAGCAAAGCAGTGTACTTTTAGTATGTATTCTCTTTACTTTACATACATTTATCAGATTCTTTTTCTTCCTTGTTATTTATTGTGAAGTTCTTCCTTTCTTTCGTTTTTGTTTCCTTCTAAGTACTCTGAATCCTCAGATTGCTGAATACTTGCATCCAGAATTCCAAAGTTGTCATGGGCATTGTCTTGTTTCATAGAGGCTGAATGATGTTTACAGACAATAGACACATTATTTCTTAAATGTGCTCTATTTGCCGTTTGTCTAACATTGTTTATCTCATCAATCCAGTCATTAATATTTATAACAACAGTTCTCCAAGCCGTGCCAATTGCACAAGTGCAATCATCGTCAGTAAGTCTAGATTTACTTCTAATAATGGTAAGCAAATTGCCCAACTTTTTACATGAGGGACACATATGACTAGTGTTATCAGGTGTTACCCTTTAAATATACATAGCATTTATTACACTGTACAAGATATTTGTGCTTTAGCAAATCATTAATGGCATACTCATTTAAGGAATCCATATTTAGCTTCAAACAAATAAAACATTATAAAAGAAAAGTCTAATCAAAATCAGTAACCAAAGAAATCAAAGAGAATTTAAATCAAATTCTATGAGAAAAATCACATAAGCAATATACATCTAAATACTAAAGTAAGTACAGTAAAGCTGTTGTCCTGACCATCCAACTTCTGAAAGTCAGACAAAAGCTGTAATTCGTTAATATCATGCAGTAGCTTTTGCTCACTGTTGTTTGCAGTTGCACTTTTTTTTAACAGTAAAGATCAATAAATCAAAAGCCAAGATAGGAATGTTTAGATAAGCTCTGGATTGTCCTCTGTATAGTCTGTGTGAATTTATAGCTGACTCGGCCCCTTGGTATGGCTAGAGCCTGCCTGTCTAAAACCTATAATTTCTAACAACCAACAATGAAAATTAAAGGTAAAACAATAAAATATAAATCAAAGTAAATCTTCTTGTCTACACACTATCCATTCCTTATTACAAACAGTGAAAAACAGTGGTAAAAAATAGATTATAAATTCAAATAAAACTTCTCTTACCAGTCAGCTCCACAGTAAATCACAAACCAAGACAGGATTGTTTAGATAAGCTCTGGATTGGTAAAAGGTCGTCCAGGTATTGTTGTTGTTGTTACTGATGACTTACTGGTATTTGTTCCCAATAAAGAGAAGCACGATTTCAGGTTGTCAGCAATGCTCCAAACCATTAGAGCATCAGCACTAAAATTAAACCAAGGCAAACACATCTTTGGAAAAGTTAAGCTTCAGCATTTTGGTCACAGCCTTAGTGACAGTGCAATCAGACTATGCCAGACAGATCAGAGCAGCAGCTTAGTTACAGGCTCCATTTTGTGTAACAGATTTAGGCATAATTAATGTCTTGTGGAAATCTGTCCATCTGTCTACCATGTTACATCTGCTGACAGACCTGTTAAAGAAAGATGTGCCCTGATCTTGGGGAGATTCTGAAGCCCGTGCTTTCAGCAGAGTAAAAGAAATGCTAACACCTACTCCAGTGTTAGCATACTTCAATGTCTCAAAACAAACAACTGCGATTACTGATGCTAGTAGCGATGATATATGTACAGCATTACTCCAAACAGACAAGCAATTATGTTCTGTTGTCTTTTGCTCCAAAATGGAAACAAATGCTGAACACAAGATACTCACAGACTGAGGAGGATTGACCTGCAAAGTTGTGGGCATGCAGAAGATTCTCCAAATACCTAATGGGGCTACAAACATTCCAGCTCCAGACTGAACACAAGCCATTGGTTCCACTAATCGATTCCTATGATTGTGACAATGTGAAAGACTGTTAATCAGACTGAAAGGGTTTAATGTCAGAACAATCCTTCCACCTTGGAAGCAGCTAATTATGGCAGACATGCAATCTAGAAATCTTATACACAACCAGCTATTGTCAGATACTGTAGATGATGTTGTCATCTATGTACAAAGAATAATGACAGCCAGATCAGTGACTACCAAGTAACCAAGAATGTTAAGCAAACTTCCAAATGACAGCATGAGTTACAAGCTGTTATACAATATATACAACATGGATAGCCTAATTGCTGGACACAAACAAGACATCTCATGTAAAAGAATGACCAGTCAGAGTACAGCTCAGTTCAACAACCTGTTGAAGTATTAAGACAAATACACAAAGAAGAACAAAATCTCATGAAATGTTGTGAAACAGCCAACGTGTCAGTTTGGTGGAGAAACATAAATCTTGATATTACAAAGCTTGTGGCAAAGTGTTAGTCTGAATTGTTTATAAACTATCGCAGAAAATAGAGCCATTAAATCTGACTCCCTTACTGCAAGGTCCTCTGCAAGTGATAGTGACAGATTTGTATGAGTTTGAGGGCAAAAGCTACTCAATAGCAGTAGACTATTACTCTCATAATAGCAAGACATTATATGTATCAGCTATGCCTAGCAAACAAATGTTAAGTCTAAAGAGCATGTTCTGGTTACAAACATCTGAAGGCAGTTCATGCCAACTGAATTCCGACAGTTTGCTGAATACTATGCTTTTACTCATACCACATCAAGGCCTGACTGACCTCAGTCAAATGCAGCTGCAGAGAAAGCAGCCCAAACTGCTAAAAATGGTTTAGAGACAGGCTAATCCTCATAAAGGTTTCATGGCAATACTGAGTTAATTCTTGGACGATGAACAAAGATGACCGTGCCAATATTAGAATCAGATCTTGAACAAAAAACTGTTATGCATGACTCAGTAAGACAAAATGACCAAAAGGCTAAGGCTTCATCCAAAAACTTTCACAACAAATAGTATTCTTCACATCCACATTCTATCCTATCAGGACAACTAGTATGCTTAAAATTAGAGGGGGGAAAGAAAGAGAGACACAATAAGCTTGCTAGTGCAGTACTACGGTATAGAAAGCCCTCTGAAAATATCAGAATTGCTAGGATATTTCAAACCTTTAGCGCTAGCCCTCTTATTCCTCTCAAAGATAGAGCAGCCTGTTCCTGCTTTATGCTACTAGTCCCTCCTCCTCTCCACATCATGTTTTACTACTCCGCTCCTCCTTTCTCCCTTTAAGGCTAATAAACTATTTTCTTCAACTATCCTGCATTTTGCATGGAATGTATAACAATTCTTTTTTTTCTTTTATGTTAATGTATATATCCCATGAATATAATTTTTTGATTTGTGTGTACACGTATGTATTTTCAATTCATTATGTTATACTTTTGTATAATCTATATACATTTTTGCTCCCTGGCTTTGGTTGAAGCTGGACCACTTTGATTAGCCCACCACACTGGTAGACAAACAAATAAATAAATAATTGTCACTTTGTCATTACGTGACTTGTTAAGAATCTGCAGAATCTACAATGAGTTAAATGATTATACAGCTGGAAAACAAAGGTGAGGTTAAAATTAAGTGGATACTCATCATGAATGTATTCATTAAAAGTTAAATGCATTCCCATGAGACGTTGGTTTAGATGAGATACCGGAACTGATTCTGAAGTCATTACTTCCCTGAAATCTTCAGGAAAGCTGACTATTGCACTTTTACCAAGCCAAAAAAACCTGTGCTCTGATATATAGACCATTGAATACATTTCCATTTTAGGAGAAAATGCGCCAATAAATGTATTCATTTTCAAGACTTACATATGTATATCAAGAAATTTATATATACCTTTTTTTTCCTTTTTTTCATTAGGGAAATGCTTTTCTTAACATCATACATGCAGTAGTAATTCTGTTTTGGACTGTAAATTATTTGATTTTGGATTTGACATTACCAAATGCTTTATTTGAAACAGAAAGAAAAAGGTCAAGCATACATTTAAGTTAGGTTTCTTACTAAGTATCATGCTCAATTCAATTTTAAGCATAAAAAGAGAATACAAAATTGCAGAAAAATTAGTTTTAAAATGTTAGTCGTTAATGAATGAGTGATGTACTGTATAAAGGATGTTGTTTCCTTTACTTAAATGAATGAAATATTACTTGATAGTTACAGAGGAAATGTAAACCAAATGCTGAAACAGTAGAAGAGACATTAAGAATTAGTAGGAGCAAAAGTGTGTGTGTGTGTGTGTGTGTGTGTGTGTGTGTGTGTGTGTGTGTGTGTGTGTGTTAGAGACAGACAGACAGAAACTGAGAAACAGAAAGCCAAAGATTGGATTTGAAAGAAGACCATGGTGTTTCAGTTTCCATTAAGATTAAGCACTGAGCAGACTTAACATCAGTTTATTTTCCTCGGTGTAAGTTTCAGTATTTATTCAGCACTGCTGGCTTTTAAAACATAGCAGCTGTAATGAACTGAGACACTTTTAAGCACCAAATTAATGAATGCATTATGGGAAAGTTAATTTGCACACATACTCAAAGGAGTGACCTCTCTGTGAACTGAAGTTAGAAAATGTGTACAAAAACATTCTGCAGTTCTAAACAGATACAAACTATTTGAGCCTCTGGTTCAGTTTAAGCAATGTGGAAATTACTAAATCTTTGCTTAAACAAAAACTCCAGGGTAATACTCCAAATAGCCTAATTAGGTTCTGATGTACCAAAAACAATATTTAGACAAGTATAGCTGGGAAAAAAAAGAATAACGTGATTTTACATGTGCAGTGCTACTACTTATCACAGTTGTCATTCCCATTACAAAACAAGAACTTGGTCAAGGCAGGTACCAGTGAAACCATGCCATTCTCTATGTGTGTGTGTGTGTGTGTGTGTGTGTGTGTGTGTGTGTGTGTGTGTGTGCGTGTGCCCATGCGTGTTTGTGTGTGTGTGTGTGTGTGTGTGTGTGTGTGTGTGTGTGTGTGTGTGTGTTGTGTGTGTTGTGCATGTGTGCATGTGTGCGTGTGTGTGCCCATGCATGAGTGCATGTTTGTGTGTGTGTGTGTGTGTGTGTGTGTGTGTGTGTGTGTGTGTGTGTGTGTGTGTGTGTGTGTGTGTGCGTGCATGTGCGTGTGTGCCTGTGCATGCGTTTGTGTGTGTGTGTGCCCATGCATGAGTGCATGTTTGTGTGTGTGTGTGTGTGTGTGTGTGTGTGTGTGTGTCCGCATGTTTGTGTGTGTGTGTGTGTGTGTGTGTGTGTGTGTGTGTGTGTGTGTGTGTGTATGTGTGTGTGCCTGTACATGCGTTTGTGTCTGTCTGCCCATGCATGAATGCGTGTTTGTGTGTGTGTGTGTGTGTGTGTGTGTGTGTGTGTGTGTGTGTGTGTGTGTGTGTGTGCACGTGTGTGTGTGTGTATGCGTGTTTCTGCCCATGTGTGTGTGTGTGTGTGTGTGTGTGTGTGTGTGTGTGTGTGTGTGTGTGTGTGTGTGTGTGTGTGTGTGTGTTTGATAAGCAGCGACCCCCACTTGCTCACTTATCTTTGCTCTAACAAGGCAGCATACACGCTCACCTTCAATTTATTGAATTACACCACCAACAAAATAAGCAGCTCTGCTTGCTTATTAACTTGTCCAACAGAACAACAGCTCATTTTCCTTCCCAACTTATTGAATTGCACATCCAACACCAGAGGAGGAACAGAAGAGGGCAAGCCTGCCCCTCTTCTCCACCTTACCCAACTGAAGTAACTACAATCCTCAAAGGGGAGAGGGAGGGAGGGGAACAGGTTCATGCCAAAAATGTGACCCCTACCTCAGTTACACTTGACAAAACCCTCTATGCCCCTCCCCACCCTTACCTCATTTCCTCCTAAACATCCCTCCATCCCATTTAACCATATCCTCCCCTTATTTACTTAATTCCTGCGACTCTCTGTATATATCCCCACTTGAAGATGTCCCAGGACAAAATGGTCTCTTCCAAACCTCATTTGTCCTGATCCACTTCAATAAACACACAACACCGAATGACATTTGACGACCTTTATTACACTTCCATAAACATGATTGTTAATCAGTAGTTATTAATTTCCACCAAAACATGATACAGGTGATAACATCCATGAAAGAAAACATAAAATAACTAAGCAAGAGGGCAGTGTAACCGCTCACTTTGATAAGCAGCGTCCCCCACTTGCTCACTTATCTTTGCACTAACAAGGCAGCGTACATGCTCACCTTCAATTTATTGAATTACACCACCATCCATATAAGCATCTCTGCTTGATTATTAACTTGTCCAACAGAGCAACAGCTCATTTTCCTTCCCAACTTATTGAATTGCACATCCAACACCAGAGGGGGAACAGAAGAGGGCAAGCCTTCCCCTCTTCTCCACCCACCAGCCTGACCAGGCTGTCCCCATCTCTCTGACCAAACTTCCAGCAATCTAACCACCAGCGAGGCAGTAGGTCAAACACCATTCGGTGTACCCATCCTCCATAATCAAACTGGATCAAAGATATTACTTCCTACCCAATATGTAACTAACGGAACAGCCAAGAACCTAACAATCGAAAACAAACCACTGACCTCTTTCCTATGCTAAGGTAGCAAATGATAACCTCATCACCTATTATAAGTACTGCCATAATCAATTAAACCATACCACCCGACCGCAGAAAGCCTCGCAATGATACCAAGAGACTTACGAGCCACTGGACCCACTACTAAGCCCACTTCCACTGAAGCCACTCCAAGGCAAATGCATACTACCATGCCCCATTACAACCACATTTATCACCAAAAAAATGCTGTCATCACACCAAATACCCATTACAACCACCCTCATGGCCAGTGGCAATATGACTTAAAAACACTACCATCATAGTCGGTAACAGTACAATCCCAAAAACATCAACAATAGATGAAACCAGGCAAAAACTAACCAACCTAATATACTAACAAACTAGAGACTGCACAATGCCACCAGGAAACACAATGTCCGTGACACGCTATAACTGTCCAGAATATAGTGAATCAACCTAGCCCAATCTATCCTGAAACTTCAGTAACTCAAGGCTAAATCCTCCCATCACCCACCCCCCCATCTAGCTGACAAGCTTAGCTTACGCAAAGCAACCCACTAACTCCCAAACCCCCGTGATGTCTGCAATAAAATCTAACCCATTCCAAGGAAGACCCCCACTGCCCATGAAAACAGTGTAAAATTCATCCTTGATGCTCCCAATAAAAGATCAAACCAAGACAGGACATTACTTTGTGCAGGGAAGAAAAACACAACAAACCAACATCTCCATATTCAGCTGCATTGCTGGGAACCCATGACCTCCTTTCATACTGCTCCATCAGTCAAAACCCTCCTCAGATTCTTCTCTCGACTGTCAAGTCCACATTTCTTCAGTCCCCAAAATACCACTCTGCATTTCCCGATCAGCACTCAGAGTGATCTGTAAAAAAAAAAGACTGTAAATACTCCACATACGCATAAACCAAATTCTTAATTACCACTACACCCAACAAGAGCATCTCATTTATCAACTGCATAAAATGCAGACACTAGCAGATGCCAAACACAGATACCCCTGCAAAATAAAACAAGCTTATTTTATAGCTGAAATTATTAATCTTCTACCAATGTAGGAGGTCCCAATGCAAACTGTCCACAAGCCTGCTGCACAGCCATTTACAAAACCAGAGATACAAAGTCCTCTAATGCTCCACCTATATGCCCTTATGTAAGGACAACATTCACCCTTATCCATCTTAACAAAAATGCACTGCACTCTGGATTGTGAAATCTCACTTACCTGAATATGGCTAGGTTATGAAAAACCTGAGAACCATTAGTCTGGAAACCACCCTACGTACCGAATAACTTAAATTTATCATCATGTTGTTTACCACACCTCAACCCGGCATCCCCCCCCCCAACATACCCTATCTTCCAAATAAAATAACTAAACATTGATAAATAACCAACTTAAAGACACTAACCATTAACTTAGTAACTTCCTATGCTTATGATGGCTGCGCGTCCATCCCTCCTGCGAAAACCCCCAGACCCCTTATAAACTTCCCCAACCCTGCTTAACCCGGCCCCAAGATACACCCTCTTCTCTTGCCGACATATTACCCGAACTGCACCAATACAACATACATACCCTAGAGAACCACAAGTAAAAGCTTCCATGTGACCTCCTTCTACACCACTCTAACTACCAAAAAATCCAGCCCATCAGACTCAATTATATCTAACAACTTCTATTAGGCCCACAACTGTTAATTACTTCACAATCCCCCATTTCAGCACTTTTGTGCACCATTCTATCAATGAGGACTGCCACCAGTACCTGCAGTTCCACGGCTGACCCTCTTTCTTCAGGTCACCGCCTGATGTCCAAACTGCTCTTCCCCACCTGGAAAGAAAACCAATTAAACGCTCTGCTGACATGAAGTTCCAAATTTCGAGGCATCCATCTCAAACCACCCAATTAAGGAGCTACTAGTCAGATACTCAGCCTCAAAATAACAAAAAGATTTACAGCTCCAAGCACATTCGATCAGACAAGCTGCAACACAAATGCCCTTCAAATCCCCACATTCTACAATAGGGTTAGGCACAATACAAATTAAAGCTGTGAATCAAACCCCCTACCCTGTGTGTACACATGAAAACAGATACTATGCCCACCCCCTTACTGACTGCATTAACTAGCAGTCCAATCTGGGAACTATATTCAAATATTACGGTCTTCCATAATAACTAAAAAAATTTTTTTTTGTGGATACCCTTGGTGTATTTCCATTGTACTCTTTCCCATCTAATCATGCTTGTTTTGTTATAGGGTTTCCACATTGCTATTCCAAACTCAAGTCTGGGTCTAATGTAGCTAACAACAATTACATCCTTATTTGATTACCTAACTTTATACATTTCCATAACGCCTATAGTTCTATAACTATCATTACCCAATTGGTTGATACAAGTAGAAAAACTCATAGCTGAATCTACCCATACTCAGGTCCCAATTATATTGCTTTTTCAAACTCAAGTCAATAGCATGACAAGTTTTTGCCTTAACCTGCCTTCTAGCGGGGAATGACATCTCAAACTCACATCTGTCAATTCCTAAAATTCAACCTGCTATGGTTGCCACTAATCTACCAGAAACACAATGTATACAAAGCTGCCCAAATATGAGCCAAATCTGACCTTCTGTGAAATCTGTACCATTGAAATATGGTCAATACCCAACTGATTTGCCAAGTAGTTCCAAATATAACTGCTCCCCCCCCAAGCATAACATATTATAATTCACCCAAGTGCTTACCTGATGAGATAAGGGCAACAATAAACTATTCTATGCCATTTAAAATTAATAAAGCAAAGTTTCCCCATGCTTACTAAGCAAAGTTCCCAAGGGTAACTGCATGAGATGCCTGCTTTAGTGCTTAATTGTACAAGCACACATTCTCACCTCACATGTAAAATGGCTGTAGCCAGAAATACTTTGCTCCCCCGGATTCACAAATCCCTTGTGTAAGACTTAAGAAGTCTTACTCGGAGGCTTCAGTTGAATGGTATGACGTCAGTGTGCCATGAATATTCATGAGGGCACGCTGACTCAACCGTAAGTCTTACATGGACTGGGTAGGAAAGCAGGGGGCGTGTCCGACTGCCGAGTAGTCTAAACGGCCACACCCCTGCAAGGTTTGTAAAAGGAAAATGAAAGTACACAAGACCGAGTCCGCTCAACTGTCCTTGCACCCAACACCACACTCCCTGACATTGTAAACCTCCATCACAGTTATGAAAATAAAAAAATTATTTTATTTTTTGTAAATTCCCAAAATAGCTGTCTGTATTTGTGCGTGTGTGCGAGAGTGTGCCCATTGCTTAGCTGTAGTTAGCAATTCCGACATGGAAGAGCATAAGAAAGAATGTTAATGCAAATCACACCAAATAGCAATAGTGTAATGGTAGAGCGTTCACACAAAGAAGAGGCATTCACAGTTCGAGCCCCACCACTCCCCTTCTTATTTATGTTTTAAATCAGTACATGGAATAATACCTGACACATATGATTAAAATATCAGTAAAAAGCAGTGAAATGGCCAATGTATCAGTGAACAAAATATTCAATTTTTAAAGGACCCTGCTACATAATTGCTTGCAGTTAAGCAGCGCTTTACCCAGTGCAATAGAGTTGCCCATAGTTTAATAATGCTATACTCAGCGCAATAGAGGTGCCCAAAGTTTAAGAGCACTTTACCCAGCACAATAGAGGTGCCCATACTGAAACCAGTGCAATGTGCTTGCACGGACGTACGCGCCGCGCCAACCAGTGCACCGTAGGTCAACGTGGAGCAACGTAGAGCAAAGTTGCTTAAACGCAGCCACACCCCCTAGCCTGTCTGGACAGTATGAAAATAAAATGAATAACAAGGTTCGAACCCAGGACTCTGTGCATCATAATCAAAGCACAGAACCACTAAGCTATGACAACTTAGGAGAAACAGCCACTGTTAACATACATATACTTAGTAATGATAGATTAACCATTACTAAGCAGGTCTGCAGTCAGCCGAGAATTTTCAAAAATGGCCAATCACAAAAAAGTGTGGGAAATGTGGTATATTTAAGCCCCAATAGGCGGGAATACTCACCATAACTGATTGTAGCTCACATCTGCAGTTAGAATGGCTGGTGCTGGAGAGGGTACATGCTTCTGAGCGCAACGTTGGGGCATTGAGGAGTCGAAGTACATGGTTTGGCTCCTTGTCCACCGTCATGAGTCAAGACTCCTGCAGGGCCAGTTCCAAGGGACGGAGTACAAGGCAGAGGCTTGGAACCAGACCTCCCAACCGTTCCGAATTACTCGGTTTTTACCGAGTTTTGTGGTCCAAATGAAGTGGTGTCACGATTCCCGAGTGGCACCCCTTCAGTTCCGATTATTTTTGCCTTTTTTAAAATTTTCACGCTGTCAGAGCTGACGTCATCACGTGTGCAATGACGTCAGCTCTGTCAGGCTACCAGCCAGTCAGAATTGAGCTCAAGGAGCTCACATCATCATTTCAGGCTGGTGACCAGGAAGTTGAAATGGCGGGAATGGGGAACAGCAGAAACGGCGGCCGGGAATGGAACATGAAGCTGAAAAGGCAGAGTTTGCGAGCCGGGAACTACTCAGGGCAGAAGGCAGAGTTTGCGAGTAACGACAGAGGCGGTAAGGAACCACACTCGTTATTCAGGGTTTTGTGTGTGTGTGTGTGTGTGTGTGTGTGTGTGTGTGTGTGTGTGTGTGTGTGTGTGTGTGCGTGTGTGTGTGTGTGTGTGTGTGTGTGTGTGTGTGTGTGAGTGCACACCCTCAGCACCTGTGCACATTATGAGTACTCTGACCCATTTCAACCTGTCTTCTCTGTAGTATGTGAAGAGGCATGTGATGCGTACTGTAGCTTTACCATGGAATGATCATCATGACCTGCTATTAATTTATCATGTGTTTTCGTCCTGAATGACACCGTTCTATTTCTTTGTGGTCATCTGTGCCCCAAGTTATGGACTGGGTGCTGCTGCATAACCTGAACAACTGTATATCTTACATTTAGCTGAGTACATTAGCAGCTAAAAGAATGAATTGAGGAAATAGATGTAGGAAAGATAAAACGTAGTGCAATGAAATGGTAAAAATGAGAAATAAAGTGAAAATGTGCTTTAACAGTAATGGATATAAAGTCGGATAGCTAGATGAACATTTCAAAAGGACATATTACTCTGAGTATAATTAAGGATACATCATCCTGTGTGAAATGTTCAGTCTGCCAATATGTAATATAGTGAAAGAAAGATAGTACTAACTGGCAAACTTTCATTTGAAAGAACATTGCATGTAATACTAATAGAACTGTGTATGTGACACGGCCTTCTTATTACGTGGTTTATGTAGGCTAAATTAGGCATCAGCTACATTAAGAATAATGGGACATATTAAAGATATTCAGCATAGTAAGTTTGGGAACAGTGAGACATTTTTAAAGCATATTTCATTTTTGCAGATTTTAAGTTTATGATATTAGATCATGTAGCAGTAAGTTTTAAAGAAATGCATTATATGTTGCAAGGCAAAACCTTTTAGCTTCCAGTGAAACACCAAAATTAAATTTAATATGCTTCTTTAAAACTTTGAACTTTTTTGCTGCAGCCATGTTGAGGAAATGTGTTTAGTATACTAATTAAAATTTGATTTGTAGCTCTTTCCATTTTTATGTATTTTTCACCTTACAATTTGGTCTGAGGAAGCAGGGAATGTGAAAGTAGACTTTTATGATGAAAATGTTCTGAATTCGGCAGTTTTGTCATTATTGGGCCATGCATTTTGTTTCATTGTCTACAGTACAGCCTACTGGAAAAATGTACAATAAATTTAAAATGCGCTCTAACAGGTGTGTTGTATTATACAAGGAATATAACATAATAAAGTCAGGAAGGTGTATCAAAGAAAAGAACACGTGTATGTTTCTTGTTTTGTGTGTAAGGGGCCAATGATTTGAAAACAGCCTAAAGGTAATCTTTATCCACCACTGGCCAAATGCATTTTCTTTGGATGTGGTGTGGGTTTCAATGCTGTTTCAATGAATATGAGTTTCAAGGGCGGAGAAGTTTTAATGCCAAGTCTATTTTCATGGTGAAGACAGTATTACTTTGTTTAGCAGATGTCTGTTAGTGTTTGTGCATTGTTTTGCTGCAAAATGTAAAAATAAAATCCAAATAATCATTGTAGAAGTAAAGCAGTATGCACACATTAGTGTTCATGGTAAATGGGGCGAAATAGCCAGATAATGGGACATTGGAATGGCTGCAGAGGGACTCTGGTGCCATATTTTAGTTGCCTGTTCTTCATTTTGCGTTTGAACATTGGTATCCCACAATTCCATTGGAGTGGGTGGGGTTACATAATTATGTATGCAAATTAGATGTTAATCAGCGTACAGATTTGTACCTTTTTTTCATGGGCCTTGTCCAGATTTTTGATGTTTCCAGGTTGAGAGGTATGCTTGGAACCAGTTATCTCGTGACCTCACCAGTGTCACAGGTGTTCCTCGGACTGGTGAGCAGGTCCGTCACCACCATGCAGACCCGAAGAGATGGAAGCAGGACCACCTGAACCAATGGATACAGGAGGCCCGTGGGATGCAGGATGCCCCACAACTAAGTAGGTAGCCATGGAATGCAGTATGTAGGAATTGATAATTGATTCTGTATAATGGATAGGTATGTCTCAATATCCCTTAATTTACTTTACAGCTGCAGGTGACCGTGCTGCGAATCAGCAAGCCTATGCAGATAGGCTGCTAAGGCTGCACCACCAGGCAGGTTAATGATTATTCTGCATGTATTGTTATATAAAATAGGGGAGAGAGCATGAAATAAAGTGTAGTCCAATAATACAGCCATAAATGGCCTGAATAAGTCCTCTATATGTACTGTCAGACAAAAAAGTCAGAGAGCCAGAAAAAGAGTGTAGTAACCCATTAAAAAGGTAACATATGTCCGGAATAATATCTCTACAGGTACTGTCATATAAAATAAGTGAGTGAGCCTAAAAAAGAGTGTTCTAACCTATTAATAAAGGTATAATATGTCTTGAATATGTCTTCCATATGCACCGTTATAACAAATAAAGGAGTGAGCCTGTGGAAAAGTGTGTAATGTCATTAATAAAGGTCTAAAACCCGGAGTGTGTCTGTGTCACTTAGTTTGAAATGTTGTTGTATTACACAAATAGTACTGTTTTAAAAAGTGCTGGCAACCCAGAGTTGTGCAGTTCCATATAAAGTGGGTGATAGAAGTGCTAGCAGCTGTGAAGCATATATACAGTCCTCAACAGTCAGTTACTGACTGGCATGCATAAGTAAATCTGGCACATGAGTAGCATGTTAATTTGTTCCCCAGAAATGTGAGTGTGTGTCAAAAAATGCAGGGTTCTGTACAAATAGAAGTGAAAATGTCATGTGAAAACATCCAGATATGTAGATAAAGAGATATAAATGCAATCAAGGAATATGTAGCAGTAGCATCTGCATCTGCATCTTGGACAGTTCCGAATACAACGAGCAAAAAACGAACAAACTAAGAAAACAAAATGTAAACTTGTAGTTACGAACCCAAACTGAATAATGTAAAATCCGTTTTATTAGCAAATGCTTTCGGAGAGACCAATGCCCCTCCTTCCTCAGACAAAAAATGGCAACATTTCTTGCTATCCTTATATAGGGTAGCAATCAAACGATTACTTCATACTTAATTAACCAATTATGACAAAATTGTTATAAAATGTCCTCAGTCATACTAGATTCTATCCATTGATCATGTACTGTCAGATAAAAAAGTCATAGTTGATCATTCAAACCCGGGTATATGTTTCTATCGCTTGCTTTTTAAGATGTTATTCAATGAAAAGGTGAAATCAAGTATTCTATCTAATTTAAATGTATTTATTTTTATGTATAAAGTCATTTTAGTATAATCTAAATGTGGTTATTTTTGCAATACAAGTTGGTGGGGGGTTGAATGAAATGAATGACATTATACTTGGTGTTTGGATTTTAACAATGGATAGAATCTAGTATGTTTGAGGATATTTTATAACAATTTTGTCATAATTGGTTAATTAAGTATGAAGTAATCATTTGATTGCTACCCTATATAAGGATAGCAAGAAATGTTGCCATTTTTTGTCTGAGGAAGGAGGGGCATTGGTCTCTCCGAAAGCGTTTGCTAATAAAACGGATTTTACATTATTCAGTTTGGGTTCGTAACTACAAGTTTGCATTTTGTTTTCTCATCTTGGACAGTTAATATGTCAGATATAGGTCAGGCATATATTGAACTAGCCAAACCCATTACACAACCTAATGCATGGTGGCAAGTGTAATAATACATGTAGGGGATATACACTTGCAGTCACTAGGAATGTAGTGCAGACTAAAAGTAATTATAAGATGTTAATCGAGTTCTTTTTCTACACTCTACTGTATGTGCATAAACCATGCAGTTCCACACCTCAATGGGTATGTGTAATCTTAAATATTTGTTGGGACATATGTCCTATTGTTCTATAAATATTTGCATTCACGTTGATGCATGTGCCCTGTTCAAACTCCACAATCATGGTGGCCTGTTGCTACCAAACATCCCTGCATGCTGTTGGAATATCCACTGTCGTTCAATATATGCATGTGTTATGCTTGCTGTTCAACTGTTGGAACCTTGGTGTGTTGGGTTAATGGGAATATTACTGTATGCTGTTACAACTAATCTGGAATGCTGTTGTTTATGTTGTAATTAAACACACCTAATCACAGAACGTATGGGAAGGCCGGTCCCAGCAGACCCACCTGTCCCTCCTCAGCTGGCAAGTGCACCTGGCACCAGCAGGTCCAGTGCTCAGCCCAGGCTCCCCTCCTCCATTGGTCCAGTGCCACCTTCGGGTGGAAGCACTACAAGGGGATGGGGCTCGTCCCCCCGTGCAAGCGTGGGCAGAGAAGGGCCACCTGTCACCCTTCGAAGGGTCCGGGCTGTGGTGTGTAGGAAGATCCAGTGTTCAGTCGCTGATCCCCTACGCCAGCTTGAGGCGAGAGTGGCGCATCTCATGGGTGAGCCTGCCCATCCTACACAGCCCCCAGCACAGCCACCCTCGGGGCTGTGAAGGTGCAGTGGTGACTGCCCATGAGTGGGGATCTCAGTTCCACTTTTACCATCTGTGGGCTCATGGGCTTGCGATTTCCAAACATTCGTCCCCATCAATTGTGTTCACCCACCCCATGTGTCATACACCGCCCCTGTATGCATCTTGTCTGTCTTGTCTGTTTACCTCCCCAACCTACCTCCGTGAACATACCTACTTCCTCTACCTCACTTTCCACTCTCATCTGAAAAAAAAAAAAAAAGGGCAATCTGTACCCACAAAAAAATTACGCCCCATACATAGCTGCCCATTTCGCACACATGTCCACTGAACATGTAAACTGAGAACTTTAATTGGCAATACAACATACTTTGTTGTCCTCACCCCTCTCCCAGGGGTGGAAGGTTTCAAATTTCACTCCATATTTATTGCATATGCACAGCTGTTGCTGGTAAAGAAATGGGCAGCTATGGACCTTCCCTACACCCATCCTGCACATCCCGAGCTTGTTTACCTACTGTCTGTTCCTCTTTGTGCCCCCTTTTTCTCCACTTTCCTATCTCCCCATTTTCTTTTCTTTAAAAGAAATTAGCGTGGGGGTTAGAGGGAGTAAGCACTTTTAAGCGGTAGTAAGCAGGTTTAAGCAAGTGTACGCATGTGTGCGCTTAGCTAAGCATCGTTAAGCATTGAGCAAACCTGCTTACAACTGCTTAAAAGTGCCTTAGTCACTCTATGGAAGGGCCCTTGTTCTGCTCAGCAGCAAAAGAAAAGAGCTCTGTCAGTCTCGAACCCCAGACCATTGACACAATAGACTGCATGAATTACCACTAAACCACAGCAGATATACAAATAACTTGGTGCTGACATAAATATATCATATATTACAATGAGGGAATGGAAATGGAAATTAGGAATGGTATAACACAAATCCTGTTCTGTGGGTCTTTACCAGCAGTTGTTGTGGAATTGCTTGACATGACTGTGAAAAGAGAACTAGCCATCCAAGCAGGGAATAATGTAACAGTAGCACCTTACAAACACCACACAGTATCAGACCAGGATAAATACTGGCAAAGTTGATTAGGGCAGAGGCCAGACACCCCAACTGTGACTGCTTTACAGGGATGTCCCTGATTTGTAAACAAATGTTAGCTGTGCCCCACTGAATCACTCTGGAAAGTATTAACTTTAGGCAGACAAGTGCGGAATCACACATAATGAATAATTTCAATAGGTGAGAGTAGAAGCTGCTTGCACGTCAGAAAAGGTGTAGGTATACATATGCTCTGATTCCTAAGAAAGTCTCAACTGCAATATGTCTGTAATGTACTGCAGGTGTATCTAATGTATATGTACCTTTCACTGAGGCCGTTCAAATACATACCTGAGAGTATCTGAGGCCTGGCAGAGGCAGAAACACACAGGCATATCAGCATTACTGCTGTTACACATTCTGCAAATAGCTTTGGAAGGAGTTCCACAAGCATGTCCTTATGTAGGAGTACAACACAGAAATATCACAGGATGTAGCCATGTACTAAGAACTACCTGTGACAATGCCAATGTGCCAGTGCTGAAAAGACTGGTGTGGTGCACAGACAAAGTATAATAGGCTAACCTCTAGCTACCATCTGGATATGTCCACAGGTGGGAGCTACGCAGACAGACTACTTGCCTTGATAGACTAACAGGTACACAGCAATCCTGTATGTTCAGCAAGATAAACCTCACATGATAATAAAAAATGCTCTTTGCAGTTCTGCACCACTACCCAAAGGTACAACACATCTGTGTATTCAGGCAAAAACCAGGGTGTAGGTAGGCATACTCAGTACTGAAATATGTCCAGTTGTGTTGAGCAGCCTGTGCTAATTTTAACACAAACAAACCACAAACTGTTCAGAGGTGAGAAACGTAATAATTACAGTATAGCAGAACACAAACACTGCATGTGCCACAGGAATACAGTGCACTAACCACATTTGTATGGCAGTTAAATGTCTAATTCAGAAAGAAAGTACATACTCCCATGTATCCTGTGTTAGTATTTGGAGGGGTGAGTACATGTCTACACCGAGAAGTGTGTACTGGAAGCAGCAACATTTAGGTTTGAGTACAACATGCATATCACTGGCTACAACCCTAGCTTCAGATAAGAGACATATACCAACCTTTTGACTGACACAACAGTGTCCAGAGCAAACAAGCATGGGCCTCACCTTGGAAAGCTGAAAGAGCTACACCTACCTAACCTACCATTTTATAGCAGTGGGCTGCAATCACAATGAGTAATGCAATCAGCACACAGCAGGCTGCATGCAATTACTGAATGTTGGGCAGCAATTGGTGCAGAGGCTGTCAATTGCACAAGTGCAGATACCTAGAAAAGCAGGCTGTACCTGCTGTCCACACATGCAATAATATCATTGCAGGTACAGGGAGATAGAGAGCGAGAGTGAGAGAGAGACACAGACAGAGACAAAGACAACAGAGAGAGAACCCGAGACATAAACAGAGGGAGAAAACCCAAAACAAACAACCAACCAACCAAAAAAAAAAAAAAAAACTATAAAACTGTAACAGACAGAGTAGGGAAATACAAAGGTAAGGTATGTAACTCATATGTATGTGTTGGCATGTAGTAGATGTTCCTGAAGAGTACTCTACACACTGCAAATCATCCATGTGTGGCAGCTGTACATATCTACCTGTATCTGCATATGTGCATAGGGCAAGGAACATACTGCAACTGTTAGTGAAGGGTGGACAGATATCTGTCGTTGAAGGTTGTTATGTGCATATATCTATGTAGATCGTAGTATGTGGCATAGAAAACAGCATGCAGTGCTGATATATGTCATGTGCTGGTTAAACGCTGTGGGACTGATTTGTCAGATCTGCTGTGTTACAGCCAGTGAGGCCTGCTAAAGCTACATGGGCCGAGAACACCCACATGCATTCTGCACAACACTGTGCAATATAATCACATAACTGTACATCCCACAACTGTCACATAACTGATATCCCCACCATGAAAAGTGGACTGTACATGTGCCTATATGTACATCTATGTGTACAGCAATGGATGTGTACATGTATGTGTATAGATATGTATATATATGTATATATATATATATATATATATATATATATATATATATATATATATAGATATATATCTATATATGTGTGTATATATATATATATATATATATATATATATATATATAAATATATATATATAGATATATTATATATATATATATATATATATATATATATATATACATATATATAGAGAGAGACATGGGGCCATATGTACTGCAATAGGTGTGTGATGACCAAGGCATGGACTATAGACAAGTGTTGATACCGCAGTGCCATTCCTCCTTTCCAAAACACTGTACCCATTAACTCCCACATAGGTAAAGATCTACCCAACACCGAAGGTGTGATAAGGGAACATGGGACACAGGTGGTCAGTAGCCACCTCTTTGATAAAGACAGTGCCACACTAGACCTGTAATCTGTCTGTGTGGTATGTGTCATGACAACAGGTGTGTCATCTAAGGAAATATAGGTCAGTGTTCCCCTCTACTCATCACAATGCCCTGTGTGGGATGTACCTCACATGACAACTACAGCAGGTGGAAAGGCCACAGACATACCTCACAGAGGGTAATACTGGCCGCAAACAGATGCCCTATGCAGACTGACTCACAAAACCACATCTAGACTGTATTGCATACCGGCCACACAGAGGTGACCTCTGCCAGACATACAGAGGTATGTCACACTCATAGCTGGGTGACAACCACCATGGCAACATATCACAATCTCTCCGGGATACACGCTGTAGGGCCCTAAACCTTGTCAGCTCACTAAACAGCACATGCTGGAGGGATAGGTTCCTATCTCAGAGATATGCCATAAACTGGAATAGACCACCTAGCAATAACAAACAAGGCTCCTCATTAGCAGTTGTCATAAATACCCCTGATGATTGTTTGGGAGATTGATAATGCACACCAGGAATCCCCTCTGTGGTTCTGGTTGGCAGGGGCAAGTGAAATCAAAGTACATTTGTGTCAAAGGCCAGTGTAGCATATGGCTAGGCTGCCATAGGCCCTTGGGCCAATAGCATATAACCTATGTATGACACTATGCACTCACACATGTACTCAATGCAATACCTGCTATGTGAGGTGGAATAAGTGTAACGCTGAATGTGTGCAAGGTCTGTAAAGGTGTGATAGGTTAGTGTGAAGTTGTATCTGACATGGTAGTGTCTATCCTAGCTGTGACACCAGGGAAAGATGTGTATTGTACTGTTAGGCAGACATAGTAGTATGGCATACGATGTGATGTAGTCCCTTGTTGATGACTGTGGTGTCTCATTGTAGGCTAAAGCAATACATGTATGCTTAGTGAGTGGTACTGCTGGTGAATCCAACTCCCATAGGAACTGTAGTACTACCTGAAGCTGTAGGCCTAAACAGCACAGTATGGTGTGTGTTCACATTGCTTGGAAACACTGTCTTGTGTGTTTCCTATAGTCTGCACAGAGGACAAAACTCAGGCATAAGGGTCTGTAAGTAGTGGCACACAGTACTGTATGGTACACAGGTAATGCTCATCTGTGTTGGCATACAGTGGTGAGTTGTATGTTTGTCTGATGTGCGTGTAATTATGCCTGTACCATGGCTGCAATCATATGTGTGTTACAGGGTATATGTGTGTATCCAGCAACATATATACTCTGTTACAGCAGTATGCCACCTATAGTAACAACTGTACACATATGTTAGGCAGGGCTATGGCATCAATGACTAGGGTGGTTGACTGGTATTACTGTAACTGTACTTTACATTCATTGCAATGGATGACATCTCTGTTCGTGCATTGGCGTGATATATACCCCTGTATCGAGGTTGTGCATTGTGTCACAAACACTGTTCCGGGTACTGTTGTATAGTGGTGTGATATATGGAGTATGCCAGGCACTGTTAGTCAGTTGTGGCCTGAGAACCAATAAGTGGTAGCGAACGTGTGTAACCCCTGACAGAGAAATAGATGGTATATATGTCAGTAAAGTAATATATTTGGTTAAAGATTTAAAGTGTGCCACAGGACTCGCTCACACATATTGTTCATATCTTTTTCAGCCAGATGGCCCACCAACGCAACCCATCGTATACAGCAGCGGAGGAAGATGAAATTGTCCAAAGCCTGGTACAGCAGTACATAATGCTGTTTTCCCGAAGCAGCCAGCACCAGCAAGAGCGGACTGCACTGTGGCAGGATCTTGTTCATCGGGTAAATGATATAGGCATGCATAACCGAACATATGAGCAGGTACGCCATCACTGCAGTGATTTAATTAGACATGTCCGGCAGCGTGCATCTGATATCCAAAGACAACAGCTTGCCACAGGTGGTGGGGGGGCCATTCATCCCCCCCCTCACCAGAGTGGAGGAGCTGCTCCTAAGTGTGGCGGCTCCTGGACAATAGCAGCAAATACCTGTGACATGTGTTGTCATGGAGGCCGGAGCCACCCAGCATGTTCACATGGAGCGAGCAGGTAACATGCCCTATCTGTAGACTACATTTAACTGTATTGTTAGATTATGTCTACGTGAGATGTGTACTGTGTGTTTAGCAGTTGGGCTGCCTAGTGTTATGCAATACTGATATTTGGAATATTATCTCTACACCTGTGACTGTTGACTGTTGTTCCACTGTAGTTTAGCATACCCACTGTAGCAATGCCACAGTTGTGGCCACTGACGGACTCTCTCATATTCACGTAGGTCCCTCTGGTGTGACAGCAGGGCAGATGATCCATGCTGGTGAGTGTGGTATAACTGCAATGTTGGTAATGTGCATGTCATAGGTGAGGTGTAGGCCATGTACACGTAACACACCTATGCATAATGCATGCCGTGTATGTTTGCTGTAAGACATTGCACAGATCAGTAATGTCAGTAGCTGCCTCAATAAAATGCAATACACAGAGCATCAGACACAGTTGTGGCAACACCGTACTGCACATTGGATAGGCATAGTTGCTACAGCTGTACACAACATAACATGTTTATCATACGCAGTACACAAAAACATGCTACATATGGCGTTACCACACACCCACTGTAAGGTCACACTTCAGTATCCCACATGTCATCCACACACACATGATGTACCTCAGGGGTAGAGGCCTATCATGGGGCTGTGCAACACTCTTCAACACATAACACAGTCATGTTAGGCAATGCTCCCTATTGGGCACCTCACACACCCATGTACAAAGTGGCTGTGTAATTGTGAACAAAGCCACGGCACTGCAGTTCAGGTACAGCATGCTAGGCGATGGTCTGTCACACATTAGTAGCCATGAGTGACCACAAGATGCATGATGATGATGGCACATGGTACTACACCCCATCCAGTTACAGTGACCACAGTACTACACATAGCAGTCATTGCTTTGCACCTCAATATTGTATGTGTGCAAACATATGCACCTATACACAATATGCATAGCATGTTGTGTGTGTGCTTACATATGCCAGTATACACAATATGCCCAGCAGTCGCCATCTGTACAAAGTGTCACATATATGTCCTGGAATGCTATTGGGTGTATAGGTCACATGACACACCTTGGGTATGTGTGGAGTTTAATGTTGCAACCATAACCACTGTACAAGTGCCATGTTGAGCATTGGGATTCCTTCACGTCTACATGCACCACTCATCCTGTGTGTGTGTGTACATAGCATGCATGTGCTACACCTGTGCCCACTATTATCTGCTATGGACACAGACACTGTAATCACACATGGCAATCTATGTGTCACACAGATAACACATGCAGCCATGGTATGTATATCTGTGAGTGATGGTGCACAGGACATTGCAGAGCTGATAATACATGCACAGCAATGTTGTGTCCATGTACACATTGTGTTCCAGGGTGTAGCCAATCACTGAACAACTACACACATGCATCACAGCCATGTATAATGTCATTAAATAGGGCCATCTACACTTGCACTGCATGGTCTTGAGTAACACAAATTCTGCATGCTGACACGTGTGAGGTGACTGTTTGCCTTGTGATGCTGGCACCCACCTTCACCCATTATTGAGTATGTGTTGGATTGCTGGTGTGTGTGTGTGTGTGTGTGTGTGTGTGTGTGTGTGTGTGTGTGTGTGTGTGTGTGTGTGCTGTAGTGAGGAGTGTACTTGTGTGCATGTGTGCATATGTGTTCATGTGTTCATGTGTGCATGTGTTCATGTGTTCATGTGTTCATGTGCTCATGTGTTCATGTGTTCGTGTCCATGTGTTCATGTGTGCATGTGTGCATGTGTTCATGTGTGCATGTGTGCTAACATCATGTACAGATTGTAAAGTGTGTTTCCTGTCTTCCTCTCACAGGTGCTGAGTTTGGGGTGGCTGAAAGCAGCAGGGAACCTGAAGTCGCTGCCACTAATAGTGGAGATGATGAGACATGTATTTTGGCACAGGAAGGTTTGACAGGGTCTGACGTTGGTCCACCAATCGACAGTACGCAGCGTTCAACCCCATCTATGCGCACACTCATACTGCCTATACATCCCTCATCACCAATGGCCTTAGCCAAGGGACAGCATACAGTTGGCATTGACCAGGAGAGTGTGGTACCCATGGCACTTGCATCCCCTCACAGCAGCCATAGACGGATTCCTGGAATGGTACCACATAGGCGGATGTCCAAGGGTTCTCGGGGGAGCACCACTGGTCATATTGCCCCTGGCAGACATGCCCCTAGAGGTATTACAACCTCCAGTATGTTCCGGGCTGTAATGCAGGCACAGGCACGTATGAAACGGTACACCAGACAGGGACTAAGGGTGCAGAGGGCCCATTACAGCACTATCAATGACAGCATCCATGACCTTGCTGGTGCCATCCGGAATTTCACCGAGGTCATTGATAGACGTTGGGGGTAGACAATAGATGCCCTCCACAATGTGTCTTCCATGAGCCAAGACCATGCGGGATGGGTGAGACGTCGACGCAGACGCATGCCAGCAACAGCTGGCAGTCAACGTGGACGGCACACAGATCACAGCCGCTCCCGTAGTGGCAGTACCAGCCCCAGCAATGCTGAGGCTGGCCTGTCTATTGACCATCCTAGTAGACCATGTGCACATGGCTCTGGCCAGTCCCAGAAGGGACATGGTTCCAGTCATCATACCTCTGCCTCTGATAATAGTATCCAGTTAGGGCTGGTACTCGATACTGCCCGTAGCACCCCTGCCAGGCACAGGTACCATGTCCGTGCCCAGAGACAGTGATCTGTACAGCCTAGCAGGTACAGTCTGTGGCTGTCCCACAACCTCCCGTATATGGCAGCCACGTGGTGGAGCTGTGTGCATGCAGACACACACACATTAACCAAACAAGTAGGGCTCACACATACACACACACATTACATCAACATTGGCCCATGCTGTACTGTTGTCCCTCACACACACACACACACACACACACACACACACACACACACACACACACACATGTCGATTGGATGGGTCAATGTCGGGCTCTGGCAAACCAACAACACACCCTGTGCATATGATGACACCTGTGCCATCTCCTGTCATCTGTAACATTGATGCAGGAACAGGCTAACATGGTTCTGATGCACAGGGTGACATTATAGCAGTGTAGCAATATTAGCAAATTGTCAACAGGAAAGTGTAATGATATCCTTGTAGGTATATCTGAGCAGGCATTATGCATCACAGCTCTGATTGTCAATGTAGCATTGTTTACACCAGTGTTAGGTCTAAGTATGTATTGTCCACCCATGTGCCACTTGTCCGAAGTGTACAGTGTTGGCAGCATGTGTTAGTGAGTGAACAGTACGTGTGTGGTGTGTGCATTACAGATTATCAGGTGTACATCTGTGAACATGGTGGGTGTGCACTGTCTGCATGTACCTGCATAGTGGACGCATGGGACATGTGACATACCCTGTTGTACACATTGTTAACATCTCATAGTAGCTTTCAATGGCCAGTATGCATTCTACTACAGATATGTACTAACATGGGTTGACAGTATGCTGTGGGTGATTCTGTTGATACCTGTCAATGATTTGCAGTCTGGTAGTATACACAACCTCAACAGCATGACTATAACCAATCATTAGATGATGTCCTGACAAATGACACACAGTTGTAGGGAACTCAGTAACAGTTGTATCCTTCTGGTACTATACTATAACAGTGACCAGTGGTATTGACCGTCACCCGTACCTGGGACCACACCTGTTTGGCATATAGCCCTCTTAGGTACATGCAAACACACTAGGGATATGTCCATCCACATCTGGAAATGCATGCATTGGCCTACAATGCATTCCCTGGATGGGACGCATATCCTACACAAGGGTATCATACAGACAGATACCTGTTGTCCAATACATGCTGTATAGCAGTAAGCCGACTATGGCATAGTCATCCACATTTACTATACATACTATCCCGACAGTAGCACATAGATGGTAACCCTCAACATGTATGTTGGGTAACAATATGTAGATACAGCCACGTGTTATGTCATCTGTCCCTTGGTATGCACATATCCATAGGTATTGTGGATATCCCGACAGTAGCACATAGATGGTGACCCTCAACATGTATGTTGGGTAACAATGTGTAGATACAGCCACATGTTATGTCATCTGTCCCTTGGTATGCACATATCCATAGGTATTGTGGAGTCCCTCGGTGCGTCACATAAGACATTAGGGGCCTGAATGCATATCCACAGGGCTGTTGTACACCTATAATGACTGTCCATTATTGCCAGTCGTTGTTGTGTATGAACATGTCTGACATATACCCCAGGTATGTACCCTCACTCACAGTACTCTATAGTAACTGTCATGGGTGTGTGTGGCACAGATGACCTTGGACACAGATCACTACAGTGGCTGGGCTTGTCACATACATACATATGTGACCTATGATCTGAGAAGCAGTGGCACAATCTGTCAAAGGAAACAAATGTATTCATGTAGTATGCAGGCTTCACACCTATGTACTGATTGAGGTCACATTTACACATATTTATTTGCCACGCAGATACCTGATGTGTGCAATGAACATTCCATTTTAATCATGATATGTCATACCATAGTAAAAGCAAAACCCACACTGCATTGACCAACTGTGTCACACACACTCAGCGAGTGCAGGTTTCAAACCCCTATCTAACTATGTTATGATACTAGAAACATATGCATTAACACGATGCGCTATATGCTTTGCTAAGTGGTTTCTTTTCTCCTGCTATATTTGTAGGATGCTGACATCATCAGACTTTCCAAAGAGGAATGTACCTCTTTTAATTTGTTTTCCCAGTCTCCAAAAAGGGCACTCCCCTCAAAGGGGATCACACACATACACACACCCCCCCACACACTGTCAGCGTTTGCAGGATTCAGACCCCTACCTAATTATGTTATGATACTAGCAATATATATGCATTAACACAGCATGCTATATGCTTTACTGAGTGGTTTCTATTCTCCTGCTATATTTGTAGGATGCTGACATCATCAGATTTTCCAAAGAGGAATGTACCTCTTTTAATTTGTTTTCCCAGTCTCCAAAAAGGGCACTTCTCTCAAAGGAAATCACACACATACACGCACCCCCACACACACACAAACTATCAGTGTTTGCAGGATTTAAACCCCTACCTAACTATGTTATGATACTAGAGGCATATGCATCAACACGGCCCGCTACATGCTTTATTGGGTGGTTTGTATTCTCCTGCTATATTTGTAGGATGGTGACATCATCAGACTTTAAAAAGAGGAATGTACCTCTTTTAATTTGTTTTCCCAGTCTCCAAAAAGGGCACTTCTCTCAAAGGAATTCACACACACACAATGTCACATCTGCCTCATGTACACAGACAACCCTCTCCTCCTCCCAACAAACTCAGATAAATGTGAGAGATGCAACAATATTGACATACAGGAGGCTGAGCTCTCTCGACCCATGACTGGCATAGTCTACCAGTTGGTGAAGGTAACCACACACACCACATATCAGTGTCACATAAACCTATAGCGACAGCAATCAAACCACATTATCACACATAAACATACTTGGAGGCTCTACATAAACTCTGTCTAAGCAGCAGAGACCTCCAAAGCAGACACACAAACAACTGCTACCCCACTACAATAATGACATATCACATAGTTCACAATGTCAGTGTGCCACACAGTCACTGCCCTTCGGGCTAAACAACACACCTAATACACTTGTAATAGGTGACACTTATTGTCAGACACACTGACGTCCCACTCACCAGGCCAAACAAGGGAATAGTCACTTTGAGCTGTCTCTCGGGTGGCAGGATCCACAAGATAACACATGCACTCAGGTCACTCCAAAGCAAGTGCAGGACTGGCTCCATCATTGTCCATGCTGGTGCGTACACTCTCAGACGTCCCTCCCTGGACCACATGACATGATACATAGAGGAACTCTCTGATCATGCAGCCCAGGCCAGTATGACCCTGACCTTGTCTAGCATCTTACACTCACCAAGTATGATGTCACAGTATACCAACAAACTGATCACGTTTAACAGTTGGCTAACATATTGGCATCATTCGCAGGGGATACAGTGTTTGCCAGCCTGGGGTGACATGCTCGACATGCCACATAGCTTCCCTATGGACAGCTTGCACCTGTCACCCTTGGACTTTCGAATACTGGCTAAGGCAGTTGCTACCACCATACTGCTTTTTTTAAGCGGGGCTCAAAAGACAAACCCACCTCCATAGACATTACACAGTACATGACACTGAGGGTAATGCTGCTCAACACCAGATGTGTTACCCTCAAATTGTGACCACTCAGGAATCTCCTCAGTATGGACAACAGCGATATCTGTGCACTAACAGACACCTGGTTCAGGCTCCCAAATGCACACCAGCACTACCAGGTTATATTTCATACCATGCTTTCTGACCACAAAACTCGGAATGGCCAACACAAATAGGGGGAGTATCCATATACATCACAGATACACATATCTATGGGTTGGTAGCACTGCACAAAGCATCACAGACCATACATATGCACCTAACATTGTGCATATCTGCCTTTTGGTTTGTTGCCTGCTACAGACCACCCTCCCAAACTCATGAACCACACTCGGCTTTCCTGAGAACACTGGACAATATGAAGGTCTCCCCAAACACCATTATATTGGGTGACTTCAAATACCCACACATTGACTGGGGGTAGTACTCAGACCCCAACACCTTCGCCCGACAGTTGCTACTATTTGTACACTCATATGCTATGGCACAACCAGTCACCACACCCACAAGAGGGGACAATATATTGGACATGATCATCTCCAACATGGGGACTCTATGTCACACACCTGAGATATACCCCTCATTGGTAAGGTCAGAACATACATTTATCTCACTGGACATCCATATCCCGTCCACATACCCATCCTGGGTAATCTTGGTGAACTTCTCAAAAGCAAACGTCACACTTCTCCAAACCAAGGTGGTATCCTTCAGAGACCCTGAGACAGATGGATTGCTACCTGGATCAGGGATAGCACCCACATGCTCAGTATTGCAGGTGTCATGTCTGACTATACACCAGTTACACATGGCATCACACAAGGCTCAGTCCTGGGACCTCTCTTGTTCAATATATATTTGTGTGACGTAGGGCTAACACAGGAGGAATATGGCTGACCATGTTCGCAGATGACTGCAAACTGGGTGACATAATCAACTCTCCAGTTGGCACATGCATATTCAAACAGGGTCTCACAGAGATAGGATGACTGGTGCCTGAGCCATGGACTACAGCTAAATGCCATTAGTTGCATAGTCATCCCCTTTGGGAATAACAACATGCCCACACATTACCACATAGGTAGTAATCCATTACATATGGTAGTAGTTGTTAGGGGTTTGGGGACACAACTTGTTTGTACTCTCGCCTTTGACAATCACATTGCCAAAGTGGTTAGACAGAACTTCTATATAGCCCACCTTATCCTATATGGTTTCACATGTTGATCAAGTGAGGTCATTGTGCCCCTATACTCATCACGACCATGCTTGGCTACAATGCCACATTTGGGATGTACCTTACCCGACACCTGCAGCAACTGTAATGGCCACAAATGTTCCACAACAAGCAGATGTAGGGACTCACATGGATGCCCTGCACAGATCAGATACAGTAATTCCAGCTCTACTCAGTCGCTTACCACCTACACGGATGTGTTGTGTGCCTGTAGTTTAAGGAAATATCTGACCCAGATTTAATGGACATGCTCCACCTCAGGATATCCGACTCCCTTGGAGCTACACACTCCAGGGACATATACCTCAGCACAGATGTTAATAGGACATGCTGGAGGAACAGATTCATATCCCAGAGGCTCCACTCACTCCAGATTGTAATCCCGGTTTTGCATGGGCAGAGCCACCCACTGACCACCTACAGGAGACATCTTGACAAGTGGATGGGTGATAGTATGTTTACCCATGGGATATCTTCTGGGTCCCTGCTAGACAGAGGCACAATACACTAAACATAAATGGGCTATCTTGTGTGACCTACTATTCATAGGCACAGTGTTCTACTTTGACAGGGTTGCGAAAGCCAAACACACTCTGGCTAGGCTTGTACATGCCCTAGGGTGGATAGGCTAGTATCAACCTCTGAACCTAAGCTAATGTTCAGGATGCACAATGTTTATTGCTGATACTGTTGCAGGTTTTATCGTCTTTGCTTTCCCACTTTCTATGAACAACTTAGATATCTGCAGAACATATTTGATTATGACAGGGTTCCACTATATTATATATGTGTCTGTTGTCCTATAACTGTGTGCACAGGGCAGATTGCTGGATAGTGAGAGGTTCCTGGGTTAACACATGCAACTGCCTGATATGTGTGGCCCACTGCTGTACTCCGACATTGCCTAAGTGTGTGAGCATGCCCAGTTCAGACTGTCAGTGTTCTACTGCCTTTGTCTCATTCATTCGTGTGTGAGCATTCCCAGTGTGACCTTTCAGTATGTTGCTGTCTGAGGTCCACTGCATCTGTTGATGTATGTGTACATGTCCAATATTAACATTTCTACTGTGTGTGTTGAAAGTCAGGTTCTATTCTTACTGCAGGACTCACCTTTGTGTCATAACTCGACAGGGATTATGCTGTGCCTGCAGGGTTTCCATGGAATACTTAGCATAGACTTATCAACATTTCTTCATACAGGCTGACCTCTGCAATACTGTCATGGCTTATTGGCTCAGTACTATGACTATAGTGCACAGTATCCTGGGTTCGAGGCCCATCACTGCTTTATATTTTTATACTGAGCAGACCAGACTGCTTAAGGGCGAGTAGAGCAAATATGAGCATGTTGCCTTTTGTTCAGCTATGCCCTACTTAGGTTCATAGGTCCATAGGTTCATACTAGGCTATCTGCCCTAAGGCATTTACAAGCCTAGCCAGAGTGTGTTTGGCTTTCACTACCCTCTGAACTGATTTTACTGTGCCCTTTTTAAGGTTAGTTTACTGTGCCTCTGTCTAGTAGTGACACTGAAGTAATCCCCATGGTAAACCAATGATCTCCCATCCACTCGTCAAGATTCCTCTTGAAGAGAGTCAGTGAGGGGCTCTGCCTAACATGGACTGGGATTCTATTCCAGAGTGAAGGGAGCCTCTGGGTTAGGAACCTGTCCCTCCAGCATGTCCAATTTATTTCTGTGCTCAGGTTCAAGTCCCTCGAGCGCGTAGCTCTATGGGATTTGGATTTTCTGAGGTGGAGCATGGTCATTAATTCCGGGTTGGACATGGCTTTATACGTCAGGCATAGATCGCCTCTAAGTAGGTGGTATGCAACTGAGTAGAGCTGTAGTTTCTTTAACCGAGCAGCATATGGCATCTGTTTGAATCCCATGATCCTCTTTGTGAGGTACTTTTGGGGTCTTTCTAGTTGCTGCAGGTGTCAGGTAAGGTACATCCCAAATGGGGCATTGTATTCAATTATGGGCCTGATGAGGGATGAATAAAGGGGCACAATGACCTCCCTCGATGTAGATGTGAATCCTTTCATGATAAGGTGGGCTATATAGAAGGTCTTTCTAACCACTTTGGCAATGTGGTTGTCAGAGAGGAAATTACTGTCAACTTGGGTCCCCAGATCCCTAATTACTTCTTCTATACTTAATGGATTCCCGCCTATGTGGGTAATTTGTGGGCACTTTATTTTTGCCAAAGGGTATGACTATACACTTTTTAGTGTTTAGCTTTAGGCCATGGCTCTGGCAACTGTTATCCATCTCTATGAGACCCTTTTGGAGGATGCTTGTGTCAGCTGGAGAGTCAATTATGGTGCCCAGTTTGCAGTCATCTGCAAACCTGGTCAGCCACAGTCCTCACGTGTTAGCCTGTACCTCCAAATCATATATGCTGAACACAAGAGGTCCCAGGACTGAGCCTTGTGGGATGCCACTTGTAATTGGTTTAGAGTTTGACATGGCTCCAGCAATTCTGACTATGTGAGTTCTGTCCTTGAGCCAGTTTGCAACCCATCTTATGACATAGGGGTTTATATTTAAGCTGGAGAGCTTATCTATGATGCCCAAGTGGGGTATTGTGTCGAAGGCTTTTGCAAGGTCCAGGTAGGCTGTGTGGACTACCTTCCCCTCATCAATGGCCTTGGTGACTGTTTCAAAGAAATCAACCAGGTTTAAGAGGCAATATCTGCCCTTAACAAAGCCAGATTGGGTAGGATCCAGTGTCTGTAGGTCCCCAATGTCTTTGTTTATGAGTTCCATGATGATCCTCTCCATAGCTTTGCAGACCAAGCTAGTCAGGCTTATGGGGCGATAGTTTCCAGGGTCCGTAGAGGCACCACCTTTGTGGAGTGGGACCACTGTTGCTGTACACCATTCTTTGGGTACATATCCTGTAGTAAGGCTGAGATGGAACAGCAGCGTTATGTGGGGGGTTAGCTCTTCTTGGAGTTCATGTAGGACGCTGCCCGGGACACCATCTGGTCCCATTGATGCTGTGTTTTTTTGCTTTGGAGAGGGCAGCTCTCACCTGAGCATCTGAGATGTCAGGGAGGCAGCACTCTGCTGGGATAGATATTTGCTCTTTAGGGGGGGAAGAGGGGGGAGAAGTTTGCACTGAACCTGTCTGCCAGGATGTTGGCAATGTCTGTGGGTTCAGTGTATTTATTGTCATTTTGGACCAACTCTGAGCATATCTGGGAGTTGCCACCCAGGTTCCTAACATAACTAAAGAAGGCCGTGTGATTATCATTAGTGTCCTGTGCAATTTTTCTCCCAAAGCTGGCCTTGGATGATTTTATGAGGGATCATAGTTTTTTGCTAGTACTGATCAGAGATGCGTTCACTTTTAGGGATTTTGCTCTATCATGTAGTAGCATCCTCATTCTGTTGTACAGCTTATTTATGGCTGGGTCCACCAGGCAGGACACCTGCCTTTGGATGATTAGGTCTTGGTTTTGTTTGGGATAGCATGATCCATGCATTACTGAAGGTGTCCATAGAATGCATTTATAAAGGATTCAAGCAGTTTGAGCCGTACTTTCCACTGGCTCAGGGGCCTTGAAGGATTCCACCTCGGTTTTGAGAAGTGTGATATTAGCTTTTGAGAAGTTTTTCACTCTGGTTTTCTGGGCTATGAGTGGGATTGGGATGTGGATATCCAGTGGAATTGATTTATGGTCCGATCTTACCAATGAGGGGAATACCTCTGGTATGGAGCATAGACTCCCCATGTTGGTGATGACCAGGTCCAGTATGTTATCCCCTCTTGTGGGGGTGGTGTTATGCCCTGGGCATCACACATGACCGAATAGCGATGTACATGAGCAGTAATGGAACAACTGTTCCATAGCATTTGAGTTTATAAATTCTAGGAACCTTTGGGCTAGGGTGTTGGGCCTTGAGTACTTCTCCCAGTCAATGTTTGGGTAGTTGAAGTCACCCAATATAATGGTGTTTGGAGAGACCTTCATATACTTAGACCCAGCTTGTCCAACATTGCTCAGTATTAACCAACATTGCTGGACGTTGCCCAATATTACTCAACATTGACCACAGTTGTGCTAGTTGGTGTGTGCGATTTTCTTTACATATACTACATGGTGGTAAATGCTGTTTAGTACTGCTTTATATTGCTTAACACATGGCAATCATGCCTCAGGTGGTGCTGCAGGGCTGGCTATGTTGGATGCACATACTACACTCCCTATACATGTTTGGAAGCAGGTGGTGTCAACCTAGGCATCCCTTTTACTAAATGTGCGAGTCAGAGAGAGGTATCATTTCCAGGGTTCCTACTGAGCCAGTGTATGTGCTATACATTGCCTCTTTGCCAATGCCAAAGCATACTGGGCATGCCTCCTTCTGCCTACTGGGGCAGGCTCAGGTTGTTCCTCCTCTGAGTCACGCTCTGCCTGTGATGGCTTGGCAATGGTGGGGGGCTGCTTGGCACAGGCCTATGCTGGTCCTGCTGCAGCTGTTTTCACAGGATTGCATCATGTAGCATAGCACATACCATGACAATTTGGGTACATGTAGTTGGTGAGTACTGCAAGGCTCCACCAGATGTGTCCAGGCACCGGAACCATGACTTGAGCAGCCCAAACACACGCTCGATTACATTTCGTGTTTGTGCTTGTGCCTCATTATGGCGTTCCTGTTCAGGTGTGTGTGCATTTCTGATGGGTGTCATCAGCCACGGCTCCAGTGCATAGCCAGCATCCCCCACTAGGTGACCATGTGGGATGTCCCCATTGGCAAATGTCTGGTACAGCTGCGTCAGATGCCAGATATGGGAATCATGGTAGCTTCCAGGGCAGCCAGCACACGCATTCAGTATTATGCCCTGGGCATCACACATGACCTGGCAGTTGATGGAGGGGAAGCCCTTGTGGTTGAAGTAGACCCTACCCCGCTTACCAGCTGGTGCTTTGATGCATATGTGCGTGCAGTCTATTGCACCCACTACCTCAGGGTATTCCACTATTTGCTGGAAGAGATGTATATTGCTGACAAATTCCTCATGGGAATTGGGGAAATATACATGATCACTGACATGTGCTGACATGGCATCCAGGAACTGGTGCAGTACCCTGGATGCTGATGCCTGTGATATCCCCATCATATCACCAGTTGGTCTCTGGAAGGTAACTGTTGCTAATATTCTTAGGCCAGCACACACCTTGGTTTCCACTAGAATGGGTTCCCCTCTGTTGATTCTGTGTGTGAGGCATGGTCTGCACAGCTCAACAATTTGCTGCAAGAGGTCTCTGCCCACTCTATAGTGCTCAACTATCTCCAGCTCATGTAGCCCCTGGTAGGTTACCCTGGACCTGTACACTCTTCTCTGTCTCCTCACTGTGGGTTGTCCAGCAGCATTTGCATTATCACCACCCTCAGCATGTTGCATATGTCACCTTATAACAGCAATGGCAGCCCCTAACATTTCTTTGTCTCAGTAAAGCTTTTTCAGTTTTCACTTCTATTAGCTTACTGCAGTGTTGCAGTGTCTCTTGAGAGAAACATAATGGACTGTTGTTTGCAGAGTTTTAAGTGCTGGGATGGGATGGGGTAGTGTACTGCCTGTGTAATTGCCCGATTCTGATTGTTTTCACCTGCTAGGTCTGCTAGTACTCCCTGGTAACTTCCTACTATTTGGTGTGCTTCCTTTTTCCTTTCTGTTTCCTCAGGGGGGAGCGCCGCGCACACAAGCGCAAACACACGCACAGCAGCTAACATGCGTGCACACATGCTTACATGGACTAAAACTTGCTTATTCTTGTTAAAACATGCGCACACCAGTGCAAACGCGCTTACAACTGTTTACACAGCCTTACATATGCTTACTCCGGCTTACACGCGTGCGCACACGCTAACACGCATGCACACTGTCTTACTCGGGTTTACTGGCATGCACACGGGAGCATGCACGCTCAGCAAGAAACTTTGGTGTTATCCACGGCATACACCTTCAATTTCTTTACTTTACCTAGCCTACCTGTTGACACATCTCTTTCAATGATATGTAAATGTCACCTGACACATGCCACTCAGCTCCAATGAGCTTCACTTCTTTCATACATGCCCCCCTCATGATGTCACCTATCTTCTACTCTGTTACTCCCCTTATCCTACTCCTACACTCCACTGACTGTGCTCATTTGCTATCTAAACTTGTGATTTACTATCCTAACCTTCATTTGCATAGGATTGCCTACTAATGCTTGGTTACATCTCTTAGAATGAGCTTCCCCCTTTAGCAACCTCTACTTGGTGGCCATGTTGTCTTCAGCCTTCCATTCACTTGCATTGTAAATTCATATCAGCTATAAAATCCACATTTGTGGATCTTAATTATTGATTTTCTGGTTTTTAGGGCGCATTTTGTTTGCGCTATGCTTAAACCCGGAGATCGGGATGAAAAAAAAAAGTTATTTTATTTTTATTTTGCATCACTTCCCATTGCCAATGGCCATATTTTTGGCCATTGGCATGCTCCCTCCTGTAAATGCATCCTTTTTTTGGAGCTGTCACGGCTCCGTTTTGCTATTTGCAGAACCGTACTCAGTTGTCAACTGAGTACGTTACTGCAAATAACACTACTCCTACTCGGACAGGTTCGGGTTTCCTGGATTGCAAATTTACCTCATTTGCATAGCTTTCACCTGCAATTGAGGTAATTTGCATATCCAAGCCATGTCCGTGTAGGACTAGTTTAAGGAGCTCTGTTACATGCCCCTACCGGCTCTTCCTGGATCGCACGGCGGAAATGTTGGGTGCATGGAGTCTTACTCTACTCTTAGATTCCGTGCAAACCTTTGTGAATCCGGCCCGCTGTGTTTCCAAGCAGTCAGTACCCAAGCATCTCACCAGCTGTTACATACAAGACCAGCTAGTCTTATGCCAGACTATATGAAACAATATATATATTTACAATTCATTTAACGTGACCAAACAAAAAAGTAATTAGCACATTTCCACCACAAGGTTAGCCCCTTTTCTAACATCCAACATGCCTGGTTTCAATGCGTTATCTGTTACTTCCAATGCTTCAACTCGCAAGCTTCAGATTCCGTAGATCTGTAGGGTTGTAAAATAACTGTAGGGCATAATACTCTTATGGCCCGTGTTTACAAAATGCTGGTTCTCTGGCAAATCAGTGGTAAGAATTAAAGACTGAAGCCAAAAACCATGACAAACACCCGAGCCCCTAATTTCACCCTTTCAGAAAACTCATGTCAATGCAAACTGCTACTCCATCACTCTTCAAGTCTGTAAGAGCAATCTCTAAAACTGTCTCTGTTGCCTAATCCCTCTTAATTATTGCTGTGCCCCAATTGCTTAAGAATTACTACTACTGTGTACCAATGAGCTCCACCTACACTGACCTCTTAAATCTTACACACTACCACCACCTACATATTAAATATAACATACAGTCCTTCCAATTGTACAGATCTCGTGTGATCTATACAGCACCCACACTTACCTCACATGCATGGCAGCAGCCATTTCTCACCTTCACCCAAAGCCTGTGAAAGTCATCCACCACTGCAGGGAACCATTAGCCTAATAACCTGAGGAATTACCTCAAAGACAGCACTAGTGACCTCCATTGGCAATTAACTAAACTCATAAAACAAACATTCCCACAGCGAAGAAATACCCCCACCACCACCGAATAGTGATGTACATGAGCAGTAATGTAACACTTTTTTTTGTCTTTGGAAGGGTTGAAGTCATTATGTAGGTACATCACTCCTCAGATCACCCCAGTGATTCACCAAGAAATCACAAAGATTACGAGGAATAAAGCAAAACATAAAATAAAATCCGAAAGTACGGCATAAATCTGGACCATTAAGACACCCGTGCCCCAATATGGGGAAATGGTAGATCTTCTGCCGAAATTCAGTGCAGTTGAAAAATTGGCACAACCCCCATAGATCTAAACTGCCTACTTCCAGAATCATGGACAAATACTGAAATAGGGGCAGTTAAGAGGTATACACATAACAGGTTTGCATCAATATGGCTCGTTGGAGACGTACAAGGTCTGAAACTAAATGTCAGCCATCATTCTGCAACATCAATCAGGTGTAAAATAAGTGCTGTCAGTAATTAACAATAAAGATTCTAGTGCATTAATCCCAAAGAGAAAACAGGATGCAGTAAAGATTCTTGAATTGCACCTTACAAGACCCTTGTCTCCAGATGCTCTGGTTTCCTTCCACATCCCAAAGGCATGCATCCAGAGCGGTTCTTCCCAGGCCCCCGTGGAAAACGGACTTTCCAGGGAAACAAATGATCAATAAATAAACTAAATATACCATTACAAGTACTATGTGTAGCTACAGGATCAAAACACATCTACCAGTCCTAACAATAAGAAGAAGTCTGAAATTCTGCATAAAAAGTAAAATAACTGCCAATTCATTGCTTAGCGCATACAAGTATAACAGCTACTTACTTTTGGACACCTCCTGCTGTTGCTCTGCATGCACACACCATCATGCTCCTCATCAATGACCCTCATAGCCTATGAAAGCAGTCAGCAGTCTCCCATTCCCCTACTCCCCCTTTATATATATATATATATATATATATATATATATATATATATATATATATATAGATATATAGATATATATATATATATATATATATATATATATATATATATATATATATATATATATATATACATTTATTTATTTATTTATTGACATTTCTTAACTGGGTTTGTCCAACTGGGCTTGTGGCCCATTTTCTGTGGAGACCCGAGGAGAAAAGCTCCAGTAATACATTTTAAAACAAGTACAATTTTAAACAATATTGATATAATAGCAGTTATAGCAAAACGATTCACATATGTTGGGATACATACATGAAGTTAAAGTTGCATTAAAAAGAAGCTAAGTAACAATTTTACATTGATATAGTTCAATAGGTCAACAATTAACATTTTTTGTTTGTATAAGATTGTGCAAATGCATAGTAGACACATTGGAGAGAGAGGTGTAATGAGGTACTAAGTATGATCCTTTTGAGGGTACATAAAGGGAAGGAAGACTAGGTAGGGCCATGGCAAGGGCAGGTTCTAGAATAGAGAAAATAAGCTTTTAGTTCATTTTTAAAGTGTGAGGTGTGGGAGACTGAACGTAAGCCAGGGGGAAGTTTGTTCCAAGCATGGGCAAGGGAGTGTTTGTAGAGTAGTTTGCCTACTGACCTTTTTGGGTGGTAGATATCAAGTAATTGTTGGTTAGAAGTATGGAGGGTCTGGGATGGGATGTAGATGGAGACTAAGGAAGATAGAGAGCTGGACAGAAGGAGGGTTTATAAAGAATAGAGTGTAGCATATGAAATTGATAAGATAGCAGAAACTGGAGAAGTTCAAGCCATTGAAGAGGGTTTAAAGAAATGCAGTGGTGTGAGTTGTATGGGGAGTTAGTAATGAATCTGGCTATTTTATGGTAAGTCTGTTGCAGTTTGTTTAGAGTGGAGGGCCTGCCTGGATATTGGTAAGAACTGGGGCGGCGTATAAGAGGGAGGGGAGGAGGAGTGCCTGGTCCAAATTGTTCCGATATAGCAGACCTAGTTTCTGGTTTGTTTTTTTTATACAGTGGAGTATGTGTAGGCTGAACATATATATATATATATATATATATATATATATATATATATATATATATATAAATAAAAATATATATATATATATATATATATATATATATGGGTTCATGTCTACGGATCGACAACTTACTATATCGACATCCACTTCACCGACATCTAAAATAATCGACACTTCAAATCACGGACATTTAACAGGTAAGAGCTTTAAATTTCGCTAATCATGCCTACCAGACATGCATAACACTGCCATACATACTAAAACATGGTAGGCATGATTAGCGAAATTTAAATCTCTTACCTGTTAAATGTCGTGATTTCGATTATTTTAGATGTCGGTGGATGTATAGTAAGTTGTCGATCGTCGACATGAACCCATATATATATATATATATATATATATATATATATATATATATATATATAGATACCAAGGATGGGCACTAAAATTAAGCTCCAGATTCGGCGCCGGGGTCCAAAATATGTTTTGCAAGCTAATCGGGAGTGTGTAGCACTAAAGTGACTTCCCTTACCGTGGTTTTTACTTGGAAAGTGTTGAAGTGAAATTCACACAGGCAACAAGATTCGTAGTATTTCTAGATATCTGCCGACAGGGAAACATGGCTTTCACAGGACTGTTAATCATACAATATGCATGCGCAGTTACAGCTGCTGCAATATAATGTTCATTTACCCACAGAGTAGTGCACTGATGAAGTACAAACAAAGGAATATCACTCTGATGATTCTCAAGCAACCTGCTCCACCAAGCCAGCCAAACTCAGCACCGGTAATGCTAAAGTATATCTCTCGCTACCACTTTAAAAGATAGTAAGCCAAACCCCCAAACCTGTCATAACTCAGTCTTATGCAGTATGTTAACTCCGATGTTAACCTTGTGAAGGCAAGACTGCTAAATAAAGCTGCGAACGGCATCTTACACCACAAACAAAAATACTTATTGGTAAACAGCCAGCAATATGTAGTCTACTAAAAGTCCAGGCACCACCCAGCTCTTTACTTGAACAATGATACCACCAACCCACGCAACACCACAACTGAACTATACATATAGCATCAGGGGACAGGGGAAACACAATTGCAAGGAACCAGATAACTAAGCATAAAACAAATCCCCCTGCCTATATACCTGAATTCTCAAAAAAAATATATATATATATATATATAGAGAGAGAGAGAGAGAGAGAGAGAGAGTAATTTATATATATATATATGCTGACCTCCTGCTACCAACCAGTACCCAGAGGCCTACCTTTTCTCTCAGAATACCTACAGGTCATCATGGGCATATCTTGCCTTAGCAAGTTCACGACAAAATTGTGACTCCTACCTCAGTTACAGTTGACAAAACCCTCTTAGACCCTCCACACACTTACCTCATTTCCTCCTAAACATCCCTCCATCCCATTTAACCATATCCTCCCCTTATTCACTTAATTCCTGCTACTCTCTGTATCTATCCCCACTTGAAGATGTCCCAGGACAAAATAGTCTGTTTCAAACCTTATTTACATTAATGTATCTTGTTCTTGTGTATATGAGAGCAATGTTTGTCCAATTATGAGCAAAATGGCGGCAAGTTATTTTTTTATAATATTTGCAGTGTCTGGTGTTGCATGCATTTATTTTATAAACTGAGCAATTTATGATGCCAATTCATATTGTCAGCCTAATATCTAGAAGGAAAGACCTGCTGCTGAAAAAGAAAGAACTGATATCCAAAGCAGTATAGCTACTTGAATCTCCCATTTGGAAGTATATTGAAGTACTGGAATGCAAACACTTCATAATACAAATACATTTATTTCTTATTTATTACATTTCATTTTTTGATTTATATGTCCTATTTGACAAGGAGCCCTAGTTATTAAAGTCCTAAGTTGGGATGTTCAAGATCCTAAATTATAACCATTGCTGCATAATACAGTACAGAGCAAGAATTAATTATGTTTTTTTTGTATGTAGATATAAATTTACCTTAAGTATGTGTAAAAAGCTTCATATAAATTTGTCAGACTGAAGCATATGCAATGATCAGAATGGATGCCATTCAGCCAGGATCATAGGATCATAGCAGGTTACTAGGCTAATGGCCCTGGGGCCCTTAAAAGCCTAGCCAAGAGTTTATCCTCAAAAACAAATGTCAGTCAGCACCTGCCGCCCCTGTCATGGAGGGACACAGGTAGAACCCCTGGGATGAATTTGTGGTTTCCCATCCACTCATCAAGCCTGCATTTGAAGAGGGTTAGAGAGGTGCTCTATTTGACATGTATGAGAAGTCTATTCCAGAGACAGGCCAGCCTTTGGGAGACAAACCTTTCTCTCCAGCAGGTTTTGTTAATGTCACATATTAGGTTCAGGCCTTTTGAGAGGGGTAGTGAGTGAGGAGTTAGACTTACAGATATGGAGCATCCCTAGTAGGGCAGGGTATGAGATTGTTTTGTAGGCGAGACACAGATTGCCCCTGAGCAATCTGTATGATACCGAGTAGACTGATAGTGATTTGAGCCTGTCTGCATAGGACAGCTGTTGGAGGACATGGATTCTCTTTGTGAGGTATTTCAGTGGCCTTTCCAGCTGGTGCAGATGTCTGGAATGGTACATCCCAAACAGGGTGTTATATTCAATTAATGGTTTAACGAGGGAGAGGTATGGAGAGGTAATAACCTCCTTTTTTCTGGATGCAATCTCTTTACTTATAAGATGAACCATGTAAAAGGCTTTTTTGACCACTGCCACTACATGATGGTCGAATGTGAGGTTATCAACCTGAGTGCTCAGGTGTCTCACCACAGGTTGTGTTTAGGGGGTTGCCGTTGATGTGGTAATCAGTAGGGGTCATGTTTTTGCCGAATGGTATGATGACACATTTTTTTGCATTTAGCTTGAGGCCATGACTTTGGCACTAGTCATTGGTTGCTGTGAGACCCTCTTGTAGTATGTTAACAGCATTTGGGGAGTCAATAACAGCACTCAACTTACAGCCATCAGCAAACTTGGTCAGCCACAGGCCTTTTTTCTTGGACTGTACCTCAGAGAAATAGATGACAAACAGCAAGGGTCCCAGGACAGATCCCTGTGTAAATCCACTAGTGACATGTCTGCTATTGGAGGTGGAGGTGCCTGTTTTGACTTTGAGGGCCCTGTCATTGAGCCAGTTAGCCACCCACCTGATGAGATAGGGATTTACACCTAGCTGTATTAGCTTTTCGATGATGCCTGAGTGGGGGATTATGTCAAAGGCCATGGCCAAGTCAAGGTAAGCTGTATGTACTGACCTTCCCTCATCCAGGGCCTTGGTGACAGTGTCAAAGAAGTCAACCAGGTTCAACAGGCAAGATCTGCCCTTGACAAATCTGAACTGGGTGGGGTGCTTGAAATTGCCTATGTCCTTATTTATGAGATCCATAATAATATGCTCCATGGCTTTACAGATCATACTTGTCAAGCTAATGGAGCAATAGTTTCCAGGGTCAGTAGTGGGACCACCTTTGTGCAAGGGGTACTTCATCTACAGTGTTAACAGCATATGTAGGCTACAGATATTATGTTTAGTGAAGGGTAACCAGGTTATTTATGTGTGTCTTATAGAACTACTGGAGTGGTAAAACTAGTTTTAAAATTCATCATGAGAAGCAGTTCTGACACTCATTGGGAATTTTTTTCCAGAGTTTTGTGACTACAGTGCCATAATAGACTTTTATCATGCCTAGCATTTTCTAGTCTAACAGTATCAGTAAATGATTAGATCAGCAGACTTTCCTCACAAGCCACTGGTACCCTAGGCAAAAGGGATCCACAGTGTCCCCCACACTCCAGCTGGTGCCCCCATCCTGGCCTACCTACACTATCCAGATTACTTTTTTCATCCCTTTTCAAACAGTTTGTCTTACTCTTTATTGTTTTTCCTGCATTCATTCAACATATTTTAAAGAAACCATTTCTTAGTGCAAAAAATAAACAAATAAATACTGAAAAAGTGGCCCTACTACAGCAGTGCCCTAGATGGCTGCCTAGTTGGCCTATGCCTAAGCTGGGTATGTCACAAGCACTCAGATAGCTCTTATAAAGCACTTGCAGTGTTTATGGTGTATTGATGTGTTTGTGGTAGAGGTGGTGGAATTACTAGATTAATGTAAAACATAATGATGTGTTTGTGGTAGAGGTGGTGGAATTACTAGATTAATGTAAAACAGTCATGGCTATTAAAGTCCATAATAAAAGAGTCTTGTACCAGGAAAGCCAACAGTAAGTTTGGCAGTCTTGGAGTGAACAAGTCCTGTTCTACTCAGATGAAAGTCAGGATAAAAATTATCCCTCCATAAAGTAGTAGGTGTAAAGGTGCAGACCTCACTACAGCGAAGTTAAATTTTATAGAAATCGTAAGTCACTTGTGAAAGGTAAACTTTTTGTCATGCTATATTCCCACATGTTTAATGTAGGAGAACACTTCCACAGTGTCAAGGTTGTGTGTAAATATTACTCAAAGAGTTAAAATGGGATTAATAAAAACAAAATATGATGACAAAAATGCACAACCACCCAACAAAAACACTGTAATATTTTATTACAGTACTATACAACCTTGCTCAAATTACCTGTTGTGATATCTCTGCACTTTTAATAACATCATATATACATTATAAAACAATGAAGATATCTTTACCTACAACCAAATTCAGCACCAACATTGTATCTCACTTTTAGATAACTGGCCCAGACAAGGAATAAATAAAAATATTTAGACATACCCCGGGATTCATGAAGATTGCGCCAGGTGCAGGTGTAGCGTCGGCGATCTAACACCAAATATGACCACCGAGCAATTCAGGTATGAGCTGTTTCCACATGCACTACCTGCGTATGCTATGCCCGCACAGCTCCCAGCGCCTGTATGCTAATCACCCCATGTGCAGCAGTGTAGCATGCAAATGAAAGTATATAGCGATTCAGGAAGTGGTGCAGGCGTAGTGTAGGCATGCAGAAATGTAAACCGAAAAAAAAACTGTTTACATTTTTGCAAACATAAAATCGAAGCCAGGACAGCAGACCAAACACATGTATTATACTGTTAATATATGCCAATGGCTAAATATATAGCCAGTGGCATAAAAAAACATGCACCAAATATAAAAAAGAACATTTAATGTTATGCCCACACTAAAGCAAAGTTAAAGCTCAGGGCATCGGTGCACAAATGGGATCACAATGAAAATAGAATTATATGGAATAAAACTGCAATGTAACACTTTTCATGATTTCCCCATAATAGTCAGTGGCACGTATGCTACACCACACCATGGCGCAAGGGTTGCCAAGGGGCTGTGACATTGCTCTGTGCGGTAACTAGGAATTAGTAGGCAATGCCATGCAAATGAGAGGAGTAATAGTGAATCACAAATTCCCTGCCAGTGTAAGGATGTACCTCACAGCATAGCGTTACAACACCAAGGTGTGCCCTGGAGATAAAGATGACATCAAGAGAGGGGTGTGCCACCTTTGCTGTAAGCACATTGGAGCATTGCTAATCCGGTTTGCCTGTTGCTAAGCAAAGCTGCAGGATAGGGGTGTGTTGAAGTAGCCATAGCTTTGCTTAGCTGAGAGCACACAAGGTAACTGAATGTGCATGTGAACATGGATGAAACCGTGCTGTAAACCCGGTAAACAGCTGTGCGCAGCGCGCACCAGAGCGGAAACAGGAAGGATATGGGAAAAAATAAGGAAATGCTGCAGCATGGAAATTGGAGTACAAATGAGTAATTAACACCTAGGAACCCACAGTGGGTCATTGACAACAGCTAACAAGGCTGCTAGCAGCTACCTACAGAACAGGAAAGGGGAGGTGTCGTACTGTAAAGAAAACAGTACTGTCACAGCAGAACAAAGCAAAATTGCAGTAGATCAGCTACATAACACATTTCACAACACATTCCTAGGTAGGGAAAGTACAAAACAAAAAAGCCGGCAGCTGGATGCATGCCTGACAATGGGAGGGGATTTGGGTTGAAAAGTGAATTAAAGGGCATCATATGAATCATGGCAGGCAAGCATAATTCAACACCAAAGGCCCCACAATTGCAGTACTCACTGTAAAACCCATAATTAAGATACCCTGCAGCTGGAATTGCACATATACACCCAATGACATCATCAGCATCCATAGCACAATAGTATAAAGTGTGAAAGCAACTCACACACACTTGTGTATTCCCATACACTCTGCACCATCAGTGTATACAGACGGGGAAGTTTTAATATGTGCATGTTAGGGGCTGCCATAGCTTTGATTCACCAGCATGTGTTGGAGACTGAAAGTGGTGTGGAGGATGATGCTGACAACCACCTCAGGCACCGGAGGAGAAGAAGAGTGTTCAGACCCAGGGTAACCTACCAGGGGCTAAATGATCTGGAGATACTAGAGTATGACAGGGTGGACAGGGACACCATACAGCAACTTGTTGAGCTATGCCGGCCACGCCTCAGATCCATAAATAACAGAGGGGAACCCATCCCTGTGGACACGAAGGTATGTGTAAGCTTGAGAATACTAGACACAGGTACCTTTCAAAGGCCAACTGGGGATATCCTGGGGATCTCACAGGCATCAACATCCAGGGTACTCCACTATCTCCTGGATGCCATGTTACCATTTGCCGGTGAGCACATATACTTCTCCCGAATGCAGGAGAAGTTGGCCAGCAATATGCATCTCTTCCACCATGTGGCAGAATACCCAGAGGTACTGGGTGCAATAGACTGCATGCACATATACATCGTCACCACCCGGTGAGCAGGGTAGGTGATACATAAACTGCAAGAGATACCCCTCCATCAACTGCTAGGTTGTGTACAATGCCCAGGGCATTATCACGGACATGTGTACTGGCAGCGCTGGAAGCTATTACAACTCCCACATCTGGCATGCCTCACAGCTGTATCAGGTATTTGCCAGGGGGGGCATCCCATATGGGCACCTGATGGGGGATGCTGGCTATGCACTGAAACCGTGGATGATGATTCCCATCAGAAATGCACACACACCCATGCAAGAATGCCATAATGAGGCACACACACAAACCAGAATCATCATAGAGCGTGTGTTTGGGATGCTGAAATCACGGTTCCATTGTTTGGACATATCTGGTGGAGCCTAGCTGTACTCTCCAGGCACGTGTGCTCACATCTTCATAGCATGTGCCATGCTACACAATATGATCCTGCGGAAACAGCTGCAGCAGGGACAGAATGGTGAAGGCCCTCACAGTCCACTACCATTGCCAAGGGCCCCACAGGCACAGAGGGACTCAGACCACTAACACCCTGAGCCAGCCCCAGTAGGCGGATGAAAGCGTGCCCAGTATACCCATGCCTTGGCAAAGAGGGAACATGTATCACACACACTGCCAGTGTAGGCACCTATGGACTGACACCATTTTTCACCTGCACACACAGTAAACATGGATGGTACACACACAAGACCACCTGTAAATTGTCATGTATAGGTAGTCTACTGTGTGTATCCTACATAGGCAGCCCGCAACTATTGCACACACAACTGCTATTGGCACAAGGTAAGTCAACACCTGAACAGTAAATTAAGCTATCAGCATGTGCTGATACTGTATGTATAGGTTCATAGGTACATAGGTAGGTACTTGGCTAACTGCCCAAGGCCATTCATAAGCCTAGCCAAAATGTGTCAGCTGTTGCCACCCCATTAATTAACTAACTGTCCCTCTGTGGAGCATAGCCAATTGCGGGACCCCTTGGGTGTATCCACTGTTCCCCATCCACTCTGCAAGGTTTCCCTGGAGTGTTAGTGTGGGGCTCCATATAATGTAATCAGGGATGTAGTTCCAAAGCATGGGGAGTACCTGTGACAGGAATCTGTCACTCCAGCATCTTCCAGTTATGGTTGTGGCAAGGTGTAGCTCATTACATTGTGTGGCTCACTGTGACATGGATTCCCAAAGGTGGAGCATATCCATTAAGCCTGACTTGGACATGGTTTTGTTGGCCAGCAAAGATCATCTCTGAGTAAATGAGATGCCACTGAGTAATACAAGAGTTCGTTCAGTCTGGCAGCATAGGACACATGTCTGAGGCCAGTAATCCTCTTGGTGAGGTACGTTCGTGGACCCTCCAGCTGTTGGACGTGTCTTCTGAGGTACATCCCAAATGGGTTATCATACTCGATGATGGGATTGATGAGTAAAAGGGCACAATAACCTCAGTATGTCTAGATGCGAACCGTTAAGTAATCAGATGGCCTACATAGAAGGAGGTGCTAACTACTTTGGAGATATGATTGTCAAAGAAGAGATCACTATCTAATGTAGTCCACACATACCCATTACCTTGTCTGTATTAAAGTGGCTGCCACTCATGTGTTAATATGTGGATGTTTAGTTTTCCCAAAATGGAATGACCATGCAGTTTGTGGCCTTTAGCTGGAGACTATGACTTTGACACCCTGTGTTAGTCTATGTGAGGCCCCATGAAGGATATCTGTGACAGCTGGACTGTCAATTGTGGCTCCCAGTTTGCAGTAATCACCAAACACTGTCTGCTGTAGTCCACCTGTGTTTGCCTGTACCTCTGCAAAGTATATGGCAAACAGTAGGGGACTCAGGACTGAGTTCTGTGGGACACCAGTTGTGACTGGTTAAGAGTTGGACCTGGAGGCTGCTAGGCTTCCATGTGGGTTCTGTGTGTAAGCCTGTTGGCAACCCAACCTGTGATGTATGGGTGTATGCACTGGCTGGTGAGTTTATAAATAATACCTGAGTGGGGAATGGTGTCAAAATCCTTGGCGTGGTCCAGGTAGTATGTGTGAACTACCACACCCCTCACCTAAAGTCTAGGTGACTGTAAGACGTCAAACAGGTTCAGTAGGATTGATCTGCACTCAATCAAGCTGACCTGGGTTGGGTCGAGTGTCTGGAGGTTCCCAATGTCTCTGTTAATGAGTTCCATGATGATGCGCTCCATAGCCTTGCAGACCAGGCTAGTCAGGCTTACAGGGCAATAATTCCTGTGGTCCATTGTGGCGCCACCTTTTGGAGTGGGGTAATTGTTGCTGTGCACCACTCTGTGGGTATGTAGCCTGTAAAGAGGCTGAGTTTGAATACTGTGTTTAGGTGTGGGGTTAGTTCATTTGGAGCTCTTGTAAGACACAGCCTGGGACACTGTCCGATCCCATTGAAGCTGTGTTTTTTTCTTTGGATAGGGCTGTTTTAACCTGTGTGTCGGTGATTGCCGGGGCCGTACATGCTTCTGGTATGGTTATGGGCCATTTAGAGGGTGAGATGCACCTGTCTGCCAAAATGTTGGCTATATCAGTCGGTTCAGTGTATTTTTTGCCAGTCTGCACCAACTCAGAGCAGATCTGAGAGTTCCCACTCATGTTCTTGACATAGCTAAAGAACACTTTGTGGTTATCTGTAGGTTCCTTGGAAATTTGTCTTTTGAAGCTAGACTTGGATGATTTCATGAGGGATCGTAGTTTCTTGCTGATACTGATCAGGGATGTCTGTCCTTCTAGGGATTTCGCTCTTATGTGTACTAGTTTTCTCCTTCTATTGTAGAGCCTGTTTATGGCAGGGGTCCACCAGACCAGTTTCCTTTTCTTGGAGGAATGAGTCTAGCTTTGACTTGGGATAGCACGATCCATGCATTCCTGCAGATGATCATAGAGTGCCTTTGTATAGGTTTCAGCATCTTGGGCAGAATTGTACATTGGCGTGGGGGCCGTGATCCTTTCTACCTTGGTCTTAAGCAATGTGAAGTCTGCTTTGGAAAAGATTTTCACGGTGGTTTCCTTGGTTGGAGCTGTAGGCGGAATGTGAATATCCAGAGTGATTAGTCTATGGTCTGATCTAACCAGCGAGGGGTTGATGTCGGGTGTGGAACACCAGTCGCCCATGTTGGTGATGACCAGGTCCAATATGTTGTTCCCTCTGGTGGGGGTGTTGACCAGTTGATCCATGGTGTTTGAGTTTATAAATTCTAGGAAGCGCTGGGCAAGGGAGTTAGTACTTGAGTAGTTCTCCCAGTTAATGTTTGGGTAGTTGAAATCACCCAGTATTAGGGTGTTTGGTAGGACCTGCATATTTCCCAGTGGCTCCAGAAATGCGGAATGTGGGTCTTGGGTCATGTTGGGTGATCTGTAGCAAGCTACAATTTGGATTGCAGTTTTGCCCATTGTCAGTTGCACCTGTATGCTCTCTGATGCATCGTGCTGCACCACTAACCTGGAGGTGTGAGTATCCTTGATGAATATGAATACACCCCCACCTTGTGTGTTCTGGTCCGGGCTCTGCGGCCAAAAGGTGTGGTATGAGCTATAGCCTGGTACTGCTGGGGTGCTCTCTGGAGCCTTAAACCAGGTTTCTGTTTTTGCACAGATATCGATGTTCTCCATACTGAGGAGTGCCTCGAGTGTGTGCATTTTGAGGTTTAGACTTCTGGCGTTGAGTATTAATACCCTCAGTTTCTGGTTACTTGTGCTATTTATAGTGGTGGGTTTGTCTTCTGAGCCTTGCCTAAAAGTCCACCTTGCCTAATATCCACCTCTCTAGTATTGTTTGCAAGCAATGACAGCTGTGCATGTGTACATGTTCAGCAAATGTGTACTGACCCTTGTTACAGGGCTGTGCCAAATGGCTATGTGCACACCTATATAGAGTGGATATTGACAGTAGAGACACACTGGTTGAACATTTAGATTTGTGTAGCCTAACCTCTCATTGCCAGACTAACAGCTGTTTGGAAATATGTTGACAGCACTGGTAATGAAACAGGGTGCATATCATCTTCAACTCCAGAGTGACATCTGCAGTAGGTGTGTAAGATGTAGAAAACTGCTGCTCATGTGTAATAGCTGCTTCATAGGTGATGGCATACACTATCTGATTATATCCTGATCATGTCGATAGTGGCAGCAGAGTCTATTGATGTTTGACTCTGTGTAAGGAGTGGGTGTCTGTGCCCAACAGACCTCATGGTTCTGCTCGGTATGTGAGTATATACCCAGACAAGGATACAGCCCTGTTCACACTTGCATCATTTGTAATCAACTATCAGGATGTGATGTGGTCCTCAGCGGGGGATTGCTACTAAAGGTAGCTACCATGTACCTGTAATAGCTAGTGTTTCCATGTCCATAACACATCACTGTCTAAAACATCTTCATAAGCAGTAGGTAAACTAAATACAGTATATGGTACTTGTAGCACTGAATGCTCATACAGGCATGTCCACTAGTCAGCTACTGGTGTTTACTAATGTCAGTTTTGTGTATGTGGCCATCCTGGGGGAATGCAATCTCTGTGCCATGTACACAGCCATACCCACCTAACACTACACCCCACACATTGTCTGGGATGCAGCTACAGGGATGAGCCTGGAGGCAGTACATTCTACACCCATGACTGGACTAGACAGTCAAGAGGTGTAGGTTAACACATGCATCTCATCACCACAACCATCACATACACTTACCTGAACAGAGTAAGGACACACACACATGCCACCAGATATCACACACATCCACAGAGGCCTCTAAGTATCTGGCCAAGCAAGAGGCCTCCCAAGTTGGAATAGACAGACAACAGAATACAAAGACTGTATGACATAGTTTGCATAATTGTGTCACAGTTCAGAACACGTGGCCAGAAACATGGCCAACACTACTCATTTGTGAATGCAAACTCTAGCACTATGTAACACATCAAGCTATATGAGGGCAAACATACTGTCAACTGCCTGTCTTCCATGATTAGCCACATACCCATACACTCAGACCACCTTTAGAAATATACACTCTCTGGCATATTCTATGTTGTTGTGCCGGACCTGTGATGCAGTAGCCTGAACTGCATGGAAACACATGTAGGAACTCTCAGGTCCTGTAGCCCATGCAGGTATGTCCGAAGTCCTGGATAGCATTCTGCCATTGGTCAGAATGATGCAGCAGTACAGGGACAAGGATTGTATTCCACAATTGTGTAATGTACTGGTGTAATTCAAAGAGTATCCAGCATCTCTCTGCCTGGGATAACATGGTTGACAGAACATGATGTTTTGCCAGACAGGGACTGCACCTGTCACCCCTGAGTATCTGAATACTGGCAACGGCCCATGCTTCCCCTATAGTGCCTTCATCATGCCAGGTTCAAATGAAAGTCCACTGGTGCAACAAGGACAGCAAAGAAATAAACTGTGGGTCTTGTTACAAATCAGGTACTCAATATGGACACACATACAACAATCGCTTTGGAGAGCATCCCTGCATGACCATGTTATAACATATACCTCACCTCTTGGTCATCATCCTTTATTGGAACACATGGGCCACAGGTGTGTACAACCTCCTGAGGGATATGTACACCCCCACGCTAGTTGCACTTGCATAACATAAATGCATTATGCTGAGCAACTACCTTTGTGCCAAAGTGTAATCCAAATTGCACCTTGTGACTGATCATCCACCATGCCTCACAATTCCCAACTGTCATTGTGCTGTAATGGGGAATACCAGTTTTGAGACAGGAAATCATAATCATGGCCACTCAGCTATCCCATTATGAACTGAGAAGACTCATCATGTACCAACACATGTGCTCAATGCATGTTGAATTTCATCAACACCAATGACCTGGATCACCATAGTCACACCAACAGGGCTAACAGTATGCCACACACGGTCAGTCTTCAAAGCCAATGTTATGCTCCTTAAGAGCGAAGTGGTGACTGTCATGGCACCCCTGCAGATGTACAATGCATGTGCAAATGCTGGGTCCTACACAAATGCACTTTAAGCACTCACATATGTACAGTGATTGTGCCATTGAAACAGAAACAGGAATCAACCAAAGACAAACATGAAGGCAAACCAGTGGTACCCTGTCTTAAACTTTACCACAGAAGGTAGTAACTGTTGCAAGAGTCAACACACATGAGTGGAAGTTGATCCATGGTCAGCCTCAGTAAAATGCAGATACACCATATAATGCCACACAAAGCTACTGTGAAACTAATCATCCACATATTATGAGGCCAAACACAGAGGATTCCATAGCTGTGTCATGAAACATAATGGCAACAACAAGACCTGCTTTGCTTCACAGCACTATGGCATGAGAAGTACTGCACCAACAGAAATACCACCTGTTCATCCAGATAGGGTCTTAGATAACATAAACACACTGCCCCCCCAACAGGTACACATTCGTATATCCATGTACACTACACAGCCCCTGTAATAAAAACTATGCAGGTACAAGCTGCACTCTCTAATGCCATACACACAGGCTGCATAGGACCTGTCCACATCCCAGGTTGTATCCTACACAAATGTCAAAACAATTTGCTCTCCACATAAACATCATGTACAATCTTAGCTTCATGTCAGGCTGTGTACACACTGAATGGTGCACAGCAACAGTCATCTGTTAATGCTGTCAATATCCGAGGGAACCTGGTATGTGTACAGCTGACCTGATTACAAACAGTGGTATAATTGCATTGCATAACACATGATGCAACTGTGTCAGT
>NC_056746.1:585979090-585989090 GCF_019279795.1 Protopterus annectens
CATTGTGACAGTTTTGTAATGGGGAATACCAGTTTCGAGACAGGAAATCATAATCATGGCCACTCAGCTATCCCATTATGAACTGAGAAGACTCATCATGTACCAACACATGTGCTCAATGCATGTTGAATTTCATCAACACCAATGACCTGGATCACCATAGTCACACCAACAGGGCTAACAGTATGCCACACACGGTCAGTCTTCAAAGCCAATGTTATGCTCCTTAAGAGCGAAGTGGTGACTGTCATGGCACCCCTGCAGATGTACAATGCATGTGCAAATGCTGGGTCCTACACAAATGCACTTTAAGCACTCACATATGTACAATGATCATGCCATTGAAACAGAAACAGGAATCAACCAAAAACAAACATGAAGGCAAACCGGTGGTACCCTGTCTTAAACTTTACCACAGAAGGTAGTAACTGTTGCAAGAGTCAACACACAAGTGGAAGTTGATCCATGGTCAGCCTCAGTAAGATGCAGATACACCGTATAATGCCACACAAAGCTACTGTGAAACTAATCATCCACATATTATGAGAGCAGACACAGAAGATTCCATAGCTGTGTCATGAAACATAATGGCAACAACAAGACCTGCTGTGCTTCACAGCACTATGGCATGAGAAGTACTGCACCTACGGAAATAGCACCTGTTCATCCAGATAGGGTCTTAGATAACATAAACACACTGCCCCCCCCCAACAGGTACACATTCGTATATCCATGTACACTACAGAGCCCCTGTAATAACAACTATGCAGGTACAAGCTGCACTCTCTAATGCCATACACACAGGCTGCATGGGACCTATCCTCATCCCAGGTTGTATCCTACACAAATGTCAAAACAATTTGCTCTCCACATAAACATCATGTACAATCATAGCTTCATGTCAGGCTGTGTACACACTGAATGGTGCACAGCAACAGTCATCTGTTAATGCTGTCAATATCTGAGGGAACCTGGTATGTGTACAGCTGACCTGGTTACAAACAGTGGTATCATTGCATTGCATAACACATGATGCAACTGTGTCAGTACATGGGTACTCTGCACAGTTGTTGTAGGGCTAGGTACAGTCCACCAGTCAAAGGTCGCTTGGTGTTGTACCATTTTATGTCATACCACATGTATGGATGTGTGTTGGTGGTCTGAGGACATGGTGGTGTCTGAGGATTACATCCTAGAATGCAGCTGTTGACACTGTGACCTGCACCTGGCTCATCTGTGATGACTAATGTTGGAGTACTGGTCTGTACATGTGAGTAGCCATTATGAATGCGGGGACACCACCACCTGGAGTGGTCCGTACCAGTGTTATGGCCCATATGTCTGATTATGAGTTATATGGTGGTAGTTCTATTGTGCACTACAGAGCCTTCAGCCAGGTGTTCCTCACTGCACAGATGTCAGTATTCCCCATTGTAGGTCTACAGTGAGCAGCTGTGATTATGACAGCAACACATCTAGCACTGGTTAGCATAAGCATACAATGCAATTGTCTTCTAAGTGTCAGGGTGTTATCTTGTGTTTAGGACATTTGCCTTGGAATGGCACTATATGGGCAAATGCGACCTAGGTATTATCACCACTCCCTTGAATCATGGATGCATGTGATCTGTGACAAAGGCTTGTCTTCTGTCAGTCATGTCATCCCAGAATGACAGACACTGGACAACCTCGTAATTACAGCAGGACATTGGCTCATTGTGTTGGTCAAGCAGTTACCATTCCTAGCATGACATCACTGTGAGTGGTAGTATTGTGCTTGGTATAAACTGATACATCTAAAATGACAAACAGCAGCAGATGTGTAGATGACCAGTGTCAGATATATGTAGTGCAGCATTCCTGCTAACAATACCAACTACTAACACCAGAGTCCATTACAACACTTTCTGTACGTCTAACTGTATGAGCATAGCCACTGTGGCCTTCCGTGTTTAGAATCAGAGTGCATCCCAAACAGCCCTGTGCTACTAAGTGTGTGAGCATGCCCACTGACACCTTGTGTAAGTTATGTGCTTCTATGTGTATGAGCATGGCCATTGTAACCCTGTATAGTGATAGTAGTCATCCATTCCAGAGATGGGCATACTCCTGTTCAGGATGGACTCCTACTTTAAACACCCATGTTCACAACTATGCGCATCTTAACTGTCAGTATCCCTGTTGATGTCCGCAATCCTAGATGGTGATGATGACTGCTTTGGAATGTGTAATCTCTGTGGTGCGACTCGTAACTGTGTAGTACTGTAATAGTGATCTGTAGGTAGGCGGGTGTTCTGATCCCACCACTTGTGTGTGTGGCCACCTGCCTGAGGGCAAAACAATGCTTTTTAGAGTACTCACACTCCGTACAATTCCTATACTCAATTTTGGCAAGGCCAGCTAGGAATACACCTCTGGGATTACTGTGATACAGTAATCTCCGTAGCGCATTCTGTAACTGCATAATGCTGTAGTGTGATAAAGTAGTTAGGTCGGTATTCTAATCCCAGACATGCCAAGTGTGTGTCCATCTGTCTGAAGACAAAAAAATCCTTTTTAGAGTATTCACACTCCGTACAATTCCTATACTTAACTCTGGCAAGGCTGATGATGGCACCCACCTAGGAATACACCTCTGGGTGTGCTGGGACTGAGTAATCTCGGTAGTGCGTTCTGTGATTACATAATGCTGTAGTTTGATAAAGTAGTTAGGTCAGTGTTCTAATCCCAGACATGCCAAGTGTGTGTCCATCTGCTTGAGACAGAACAATGCTTTTTAGAGTACTCACGCTGCGTACAATTCCTATACTCAGCTTTGGCAAGGCTAATGATGTCACCCACCTAGGAATACACCTCTGGGATTGCTGTGACTTAGTAATCTCGGCAGCACATTCTGTAACTGTGTAATGCTGTAGTGTGATGAAGTACTTAGGTTGGTGTTCTAATCTCTGACATGCCAAGTGTGTGTGTCCATCTGCCTGAGGATAGAACAATGCTTTTTAGAGTACTCACACTCTGTACAATTCCTATACCTAAATTTGGCAAAGCTGATGATGTCACCCACCTAGGAATACACCTCTGGGATTGCTGTCACTCAGTAATTTCCATAGCACGTTCTATAATTGCATAATGCTGTAGTGTGATACAATCATTAGGTCAGTGTTCGAATCCCAGCCATGCCACGTGTGTGTGTACCCGTATGCCTGAGGATGGAGCAATGTTTTTTTAGAGTACTCACACTCTGTACAAGTCCTATACTCAACTTTGGCAAGGCTGATGATGTCACCCACCTAGGAATACACCTCTGGTTTTCCTGTGGTCCAGTAATCTCGGTAGTGCGTTCTGTAACTGCGTAATGCTGTGGTGTGATAAAGTAGTTAGGTCAGTATTCTAATCCCAAACATGCCAAGTGTGTGTGCCCATCTGCCTGAGGACAAAACAATGCTTTTTAGAGTACTCACACTCCGTACAAGTCCTATACTCAACTCTGGAAAGGCTGATGATGTCACCCACCTAGGAATATACCTCTGGGATTGCTGTGACCTAGTAATCGTGGTAGCACATTCTGTAACTGCATAATGCTATATTATGATAAAATAGGTTGGTGTTTTAATCTAAGACATGCCAAGTGTCTGTGTGTCTGCCTGCCTAAGGACAAAGCAATGCTTTTTAGAGTACTCACACTCTGTACAAGTCCTATACTCAACTATGGCTATCCTGCTGATGTCACCCACCTAGAAATACACCTCTCAGAGTGCTGTAACCCAGTAATCTCCGTCGCACGTTCTGTAACTGCGCAATACTGTAGTGTGTTAAAATAGTCAGGTAGGTGTTCTATTCCAAAACATAGCAGGTGTGTGTGTTTGTTAGTCATATCCTATGTGTTGGTGGTTGTGAGTGTCTAGCTACTGGATGTGTCGAGGAGTGCGTTTTGTAGTTTTCCTCTATAGTGGCCATATATGTCACAATCAGCCAAGTGACTGGGTTGGCAAGACATACCCATACATTTGGCAATAGGCCTGGTGAGTAAAGTCAGCAACCCTAATATTACCCAGACTACAGTCTGTACCCATGTGTCGGACAGAAACACACTTGCCTTGGGATTAACACCAGTACAGAATACAGGAGCTGCTGGTGTTTTCCTTTTCATTCTTTTCTAATGCTTTGGTGTCACAAGGTTTCTTCTTGAGATATATAATCTATATGTGTGTGTGTGTGTGTGTATATATATATATATATATATATATATATATATATATATATATATATATATGTAGACATTAACACACATACCGCTACATAATGGAATACATGTCCTATACGGTTGAATGACTGTGCTGGATGATATGTTCATGATAACATCCAATGTCTGTATATCTGGCATGGCTTAGTAGTAAAGCGCATTGGCTGAGGTGTGCTGGGTCTGTTTCGAGCCTTGCAGAAGCCAGTTATTTTGTTGCTGGGCAGAACAAGGGCCATTGGATATGGAGGGAGTAAGGCACTTTTAAGCAGTTGTGAGCGGGCGTGTGTCGGTTTGCACGACAGTAAGCAGTGGTTAGTTTAGGGGAGGCTCAGTATAGGAAATGTAACTATGCATTAGCAGGCATTCCTTTGCAAATGAGGTGAAGGATAGTGAATCCCAGTTTTTTCCAGGGTGTGAGGCACGTCCCAAGCATGTAAGAGTATAGATAGTCAGGTGCAAGACTTGGATATAGGTGACATCATGGGGGTGTGTGTCACACATACTGTAGGTGGACTGGAGCCCTGTGGCTCGGGATTGCTCCTAGCTTAGCACGGCTAAGCTAGGGGTGTGTCTAAACCTGCCTAGGGCAATCAGAAGGGAAAACAGCAGTAAGAAATTAATCAAGGAGAACTAGCTGAGCTGACTGGTGAAATGTATCAGGATCAGCCAATTACAGAGGCAGCAGACCAGCCCAGCCCAGAACACTACTATAAACTAAGCAAACACCTTCCCCTCTGGATTTTCCACACTCTACACCACCGGTGTATACAAGTGGGGAAATTTTAATAAACAAACCTACAAAATGAGAAGGGCTGCAGCAGGCAACATAGAACAAAATGTGCAAGGGGCTGAGGGTGGTGAGGATGTGAATGCTGCCGAACAACCCACAGTGAGGAGACAGAGAAGAGTGTACATACTCAGGGTAACCTACCAGGGGCTACATGAGCTGGAGATAGTGGAGCGCTATAGGGTGGACAGAGACCTTCTACAGCAAATTGTTGAGCTATGCTGGCCACACCTCACACATCAAACTGGCTGAGGGGAACCCATCCCAGTGGATACCAAGGTATGTGCAGGCCTAGGTAAACTAGCCACAGGTACCTCCCAAAGCACAACTGGCGATATCATGGAGATCTCACAGGCATCAACATCCAGAGTATTACACCAGTTCTTGGATGCCATGTCAGCACATGCCAGTGAGCAAGTTTATTTCCTCAACACACGTGAGGTGTTGACCAGCAATATGCGTCTCTTCCACCAAATAGCAGAATACCCTGGGGTAGTGGGTGCTATAGACTTCACTCACTTATGCATCAAAGCACCACCCAGTGAGCAGGGTAGGGCTACATTAATGACAGGAGCATCCCCTCCATCAACTGCCAGGTCATATGTGATGCCCAGGGCATTATAATGAATGTGTGTGCTGGCTGCCCTGGAAGCTATGATGATTCAGAAATATGGCATCTGATGCAGCTCTACCACAGATTTGCTGATATGGACATCCCCTACGGTCACCTAGTCGGGGATGCTGGGTACCCACTGGAGCCGTGGCTGATGACACCCCTCAGAAATGCACACAAACCTGAACAACAATGCCATAATGAGGCACATGCACAGGCCAGACATATAATAGAGTGTGTGTTTGGGATGCTCAGGACACAGTTCCGGTGTCTGGATACATCTAGTGGAGCATTGCAGTATTCACCAGCTACATGCACCCAAATTGTTATGGTATGTGTTATGCTACACAATATGATCCTGCGGCAGGAGCAGCATGGGGCAGGGCCACACAGCACCCCACCAATGCCAAGGCCTGTACAGGCACAGAGTGACTCGAAGAGAGAACAACCTGCAGAAGGAGGCATACCCAGTTTGACCTGGCCATGGCAAAGAGGCAACGCATAACATATGCACCGACACAGTAGGGATCCAGGGAATGACATCCTCTCTGACTCACACAGACAGTAAAAGGGGTGCCAAACTTGACACTACCTGTGCTCAACCATGTATAGGGAGTGTACTATCTGCATCTGACATAGGCAGCCCTCCAGCACCATCCTCAAGTCTGGCACACCCTCAAGGTAAGTCAATCAACCTACCAATTGCCAAATGGAGTAGAATGTGTTGTTACCTGTAGCTATGGTATGGATGTGAGCATGCAAGGGAATTGGGTGGCCAAATGTTAAGGCAGCAGACAGTAGACACCCATAGTGGCACCATGACATCTGTAACACATACTGGAGTCACCATAGTAGTCAGTACTACACAGGGTGACACAACCCACTACAGGTAATGGGCTGAGTGACATGTGTGTCCATAAGACCCACACAAGTCTCAGCCAGCAGGATAGGTGTAGACAGACACAAACAAATGCTGTACTATGGCCTATGAATGTGCCCTATGGGTAATCCTTGCCCCAGACCCACACAGACAGACTACAGCAGGCCAGGCAGTTGTATGTAAGTTGTGAAGGCTAGGAAGTCAGAAACTAATATGTTGGTAATTAAAGCTAAGATCTGTAGTACACTGGTATGCCTCTAGCCAGCACCATAGGTAAGACTACACACTGAAATGGAGAACCAGACATACCAGTACAGTCCTAGCAAATGTGTACAAGTGTTAGGTGTGCCCCCCATCCAACGTACACTTACAGCAACAGTCAGGTGTGCCCCCCCCCGCTCCTGTGTAGGAATGTAGATACAGTCAGGTGTCCCCCCTGCTATACAGACATGTAGCAACAGTTAATGCCAAATGACCGATGGATACCCTGCAGACACAGCATGCTACCTGTCGGTGTACAACACAAAGGTCAACACTGCAGTACAACCTACCTGGACTTGATCCACACATGCGATACAGATGGCCATACTGGGCATGCTCACACACTTGAAGGTATGAAGGCAATGTCAGTCAACAACATACTGAAAGGTCATACTGGGCATGCTCACACAAACACATGAAGGCCATGTCTGCAAACACCAGTGGTCCAGACATATCTGGCATTCACGGTTCTTAGTGCAGACACATATCAGTATGCACCACTCCTGCCTTGCACACACAGTGGATAGGAATACAGGCATATATGTAAGGACAACACACTATAATAAGCTAAAGGTAGATGGGCATAGATGTGTGGAAGAGGGTGATCATGACAAGGAGCCATCCAGGCCTGTCCCACCCAACACACAGCCAAAGGGCCCCAAACACATGAGGTGCAGATGTCATTCACTGCAGATACTAGACACCAGTATCTGTCAGCATGACAGACTATGTGATGCACGTGTCAGCTGTGCAACATGACTGTACAAGGAAGTAGTCATCTAGTAGCTGTATACATGTACCTGTGACATATGACCCTGTGTGTGCCCGCATGTGGCATGTCAACCACTACATGAATGGGTTATGGCCCATGCATGCACTGCCCTCCCCATAGCAGTATTATGACAAACCTGCTGAGGTCATCCAATGTGAAATACACCTTTGGGAGAGCTGTAGCTCAGTAATCTTCATGGTGCATCCCATAACTGCATACTGCTGTAGTGATAAACTAGTTAGGTAGTAGTTCTAACCCCAGACTTGCCAATTGTGTGTGTGATTGTGTACGTGTCTGTCTGTCTCAAACTGTGTAGAGAGAAATGCTTTTTCGGCTACTCACAGTCCATACAATTCATATACTCAGCTTTGGCAAGGCTGCTGGTGTCACTCACCTAGAAATACACCTCTGGGAAAGTCGTAGCCCAGTCGTCTCTGGAGTGCGTTCTGTAACTGCATACCGCTGTAGTGTGATAAAGTAGTTAGGTCAGTGTTTTTATCCCAGATTTGCCAATTGTGTGTGTGTCAGTCTGCCTGAGGATAGACCAATGCTTTTAGAGTACTCACACTCTGTACAATTCATATACTCAGCTTTGGCAGTCCTGCTGATGTCACCCACCTAGAAATACACCTCTCAGAGTGCTGTAACCCAGTAATCTCCGTTGCACGTTCTGTAACTGCGTAATACTGTAGTGTGTTAAAATAGTCAGGTAGGTGTTCTATTCCAAAACATAGCAGGTGTGTGTGTTTGTTAGTCATATCCTATGTGTTGGTGGTTGTGAGTGTCTAGCCACTGGATGTGTCGAGGAGTGCGTTTTGTAGTTTCCCTCTATAGTGGCCATATATGTCACAATCAGCCAAGATACTGGGTTGACAAGACATACCCATACATTTGGTAATAGGCCTGGTGAGTAAAGTCAGCAACCCTAATATTACCCAGACTGCAGTCTGAACCCATGTGTCGGACAGAAACACATGTGCCTTGGGATTAACACCAAAACATAATACAGGAGCTGCTGGTGATTTCCTTTTCATTCTTTTCTAATGCTTTGGTGTCACGAGGTTTGTTCTTGAGATATATAATCTATATCTATGTGTGTGTGTATATATATATATATATATATATATATATATATATATATATATAATGGACATTAACACACATACCGCTACGTAATTGAATACATGTCCTATACTGTTGAATGGGTACATTTCCGTTATCGGGGAAACACTATTAATGCAATCATTCAGGTGTAATGCAGCTCATTAACATGCCTGTTGAGCACATGTCAGTATAAAATGCTTGTGTTAATAATTAAATGTTTAACCAAGTAACTAGTCTAATTTTACACACGTCTGCCTGACAGACGTGTTAAGGTACTGCATTACAGTGGAGCGATCGCTTTAAAGTGTTGCCCCAGTAAGTCACACAGGAAATCAGTAATAAGGAAATACTTGCAAATAACATGACATTCCTTTTTTCTGTTAATTAGGCATGACATGGTGATATGTACACTGCATAAAATGCCTAACATTAAGTAACTGCCTGTGCTTACAGTTTACAAAGACGTAGTCATGCTGACCATTTGTAATCAGACAGTTTTCAGTCCTCTGTGAGGCATGTGAAATGATGATTAAAAGACAGTGAAATTGCTATGTATATGTCTGCCGTGAAGGGCTTACAAGACTCAAGTTGTTAAGATTAGGCTTCAACTTGGACTAATTATGTAAACACCTTGCACAACAGCAACAGATGTATACATCGTAAACACAGTTATTTCCGGGCTCAGCAATGCCTTCCTAAATCCATGCCTGACACTCTTAAAAAACAAACGATCACTGTTTACTGGTTGTAGTCACATTCTCGCGGCTTAAAGAAGCCGAGTAAGTATAATTAAAGATGTGAGTAAGTATAATTAAAGATGTTGAGGACAGGTATTTGACAATGAAAACATTTTCTACAATGCCTGCTTTCCCTATAATGGATAGACTGCTGTAATAGTAGGCCTTTGTCTTTGTTTTTGCACTATTCTGCTTCTGGGCAAACACTTTCAATGCAGGTGCTGAGCTCCGACTCCATCCTCAAGCCATGTTGTTTGGATGTTAATGTTAACAGTTGTGTGTAAATCAGTTAACTGGATAAAATGTAAAAACAAAATGAAAACAACTGTAACTTCTACATTTTACGCACACATGTTAAGACTAAAACAAATACATGTTTTGACACTGGATTAGGAAGTCAGCAACCACATTAACAGTGTTGCCCCATTAACGGAAAAGTACCCCCATGCAAACGCACTTAAACATGCTTACTGGTGCTTATATATGTTTACTACTGCATATTTGTGCTTACACCTGCTTATTAGTAACTTATTCATTATGTCACTAACACTGAGATTGAATGAAATTAATTAAACATTTCATGCAGTACTCCATTTCACATGT
>NC_056746.1:585994090-586019189 GCF_019279795.1 Protopterus annectens
GCCCATTCATTTTTGGGCCATCCAGACAAGGACGACTCGGACCACTAATGGGCAGATATTAAGCGAATGCTCTAACCATTGGGCTAAGCATAGCAAAGGGCAGCAGCGTGCAAACACATTGCATTTTGCTTCTACTTGGTATAAAAATCAACACAACAATGAAATACGGGCACGGGGCTTTAAATGTAATAGTTCTAGGGACAGGGGCTCAACATTCAGTTACGTGCTTGCATGTTTACTCCTGTGATTTTATTTTGGTGTTCGCTGAACTCTTTTGTATGCTTTGCATACATTTCAGTATCCACGGACATTGACAGGATTGATTACTATTAGAGGCAGGCTGTACTAGTCAGTATTTTAGGTTGCGCGACTGTAGAGGGCATGTTCATGCCTCCGTGCGCATTTAAACATACCCCCTGCACTCGTGCACATTTCCTGTGCACATGGGCAGTGCAGCAGCGTGCCTTCAATAATATGCATATGGTGCTGCTGTGCCATCTCTACACCACACGCTCGGCACAAGTCTAACACCGTCCTTGCGCCGTGCTTCATGAATCCTGGGGAGTGTTTTGTTACAGTGCTCTGCCCATATGTTTAATCATGCTAAGTTGGACGGATGGTCATCAACACACACTAGATTAGGGTAGCAACCCATTCACAGCCCCTCTAAATACTTTTATTATTAAAATATCAAACATAAGACTGAAGCTAGATTAAAATATGTGACAGCTTACAACATAGTGTTGAGAAAATTTTAAAATCTCCTTGTACTCCTTGTAGTGATTGGTAGAGTTGATAGTCTAATTTTATGGAAGAATAGCAATAGAAAAATAGGAAAGAGGATTTAAACTTCTTCCAGGCTGCTGCAACAGTCTCATTCAAGAATTAGGTTCAGCAAACCAACTTGTTTTTACTACAGATAGGACCACTGTAGAAAGGTGTCAGTAATCTTTGTTGTAAATCTGAGAAAGCACTGGCTGTGATAAACTCTGAGAAGGGATCAGTATATTCCTGGATAACATGATTACAGCTTGCTTCTACATGAACACATCCCAAGTGGCAATGTTTCTCTGTCATCTTTACCAGTAGTGTTAATGAATAAACAAGTAATAATGCCATCTAGGGTAGGCATGATTGAGAAAATAGCCCACCCAGCATGTTATGAGGCACATCACTGCAGGCAAAGGGCCTCTCCTCCCCTTATGATTTGCCATGTAACCCCACCCTGTAGGGCATTAGTGAGGTTAGAAAATGAGCTATCTGTTAAATTGGTTTGTATTTGATTTATTAGTATATATATATATATATATATATATATATATATATATATATATATATATATATATATATATATATATGTGTGTGTGTGTGTGTGTATTTTTTTTTTTTTTATGTAAAATATTTCCTCTGCCTAATGCTGCAGGAAATGTAAATGTTGTTATAAGAAATATTGGTACTTACCTATTATTGCAACCAGATTTTCGTGGTTGCGAAAAGAGCATACCTGCACAAATAGGAGTGCAGGAAACATTTGAAATGGTTATTGTAAGTTATTATAACTGGAAAAAAAATTGTACATTACTTTTAGGAACATGAACACTTTAATAAATCCTCGTCCTGTTTTGCATACCTTAAACACGCACGCCTGAATCACTATGGCTGCTATCGCCCTGAAATGAGTTCCTTACTTTCGTGAAAATTTCAGTAATAACTGATTAGAGTCCTTGTGTGTAGTAGGTAAATACCTCAAACACTTCTTAAAATAATCCAAAAAGTTTTTGACAAAACTTACAGCAAATTAATTACACATTTGTGTTACCCAAACAAATGAATAACAGAACTTTGACAACATTTGTTGCCACAACAAAGAAACGTGCAGCAGGCAGACTTAAAAATAACATAAATGCAGTCAGTGAGCTGCAGACAGAAACATGAGCAGTACTTTTTTTTACGTTTTATTCATATCACTACATGAAAAAAGACTGTTGTGCACACATTACTCAACATTTCTACAAGTGTAATGACCATATTTCATAATTGTTAGGCAACTGCTATTGCTGTTAAATATCGGTTGCGATAATATGTAAGTACCGAAATATTTTACATCCAAAATATACAAGTATACATTATATGAATATGTAATGCCCACACTCACGCACAGTGAGTACACACACACACTAACAGATACAGAGGCAGACAAAAAGCCTCTCAAGCATATGCAGAAACTCATACATACCCACATATGCAGAGGCAGAGAGAGAGACAGACAGAGTGAGAGAGATTCATGCACACACACACACACACACACACACACACACACACACACACAAATGTGCAGTTACTTTCTTGACTGTCTATGTTTTAGATATTTCATTGTGGTCAAATGAATGAATATATATATATTGCAAAGGAAAGCATCTTTTCTTGCCTTCCACCTCATATACCTCTCAACTGTGCCTAGTTTTGTACAATGTCCCCAATTTTGCCTGATGTTTCTGCTCTGTCACTTGAAAAAAGTTTGATTTTCATACTTTGTATTGTTCAGAAAAAGTATGTTGCTGCAAAGCCTATTGCTCTATGAATTATTTTAAGTGAACTGGGATAATATTTAACAATTTCCCTGATTTTGGATCTGTCATCCCATTATTATTGATTTGTTGGCTTTGCTCTGAATTCTTTATCAAAACGTTAAAACGCAAAAAGAAGTAGTCTCACACACACACACGCACACACGCACACACACACACATGCACACACACGCACGCACACGCACACACATGCACATGCACGCACACACGCGCACACACGCACTCATTTACACTTTTTTTTCTCTCTTTGTTTTTGTCATTCTTTCTATTACACCCACACACTCAAAGACACTCCCTCTCTTACACACACATTCTTTTAATGCAGTTAACTGCATTAGTTTTATTTTATTTTCCCAAGCTCACTAAACATGACTTGGTGACACAGATGGTGAGGGGAAGTAAAATGGCAATGGCAGCTCTTTGTAACTACTATTGCAATTACTTTTGCCATTTTTCCACTTTTTCTTCTTTTAACTGATGACAATCAGGTTTACTTAGCAAGAGTAATATGGCAGCAGTTACTTTTTTCGGTCCATGCTTCACAGCAGCTTGACATGGTATCATGATGCCATGATCTTGATGCTGGGCTCTCTTTGTACATTAATACCCTGTTGGAAAGTGTCTGTTCTCCAGTAGAGTATCATGGATGAGTTCAGCCCATTTTCTAATGCCATTCAATCAGTGGTTTGATTTGCTGTGCAAAGCAGAAACTTGAATAATGCACTGCATTTTCCCAACAATGTTCTTACTATGTCTTATACAAACTGGAGGCCAGGCAGCTCTATTCATCCCAGCCATATAAGCTTGTCCTCCATCCATAAGCACAGTGCACATCCACAAGCACAGTACACAAGTACATTTGGCTTCTGTTCCCTGTACATTAAGTTGTTGTTTGTCTTTTGGCTTTTCCCAGTAAGGGGTCACCACAGCGGAACTCCGGTCTGCTAATGATTGGCAGTAGATTTTTACGAAACGCCGAGGTGCCAGCTCAACGCTCAACCTTCAACGAAGGCATGCCCATTTACGCACGCATGTCTTTCAAATGCTACCCAACCGCGGAGAGGACATGCAGACTACACACAGAAGGCACTCCCAAGCCCAGCCGAGAATCGAACGGGAGAACCTCTTGCTGTGAGGTAACAATGCTACCGCAGTACCACTGCGGCATCATTCTCTGTAGATTAAGTAAAGGCATTATAATTCTCCTTTGTAGCAGGGTATCAAAAAAAAAAAAAAAAGAAAGAAAGAAAATAAGCCTAAAAGCAGATGTCACAGTGCTTGCCTTTCTTAAATAATTTCATTATACAATTTTAGTGTTCTTCCACCTGCTCTGCTTCATATTGATGTAATGCACACCCTTATGGTACCTATTTCTGCACACTTGCACAGTACATCAGGGCAGTGCAAAAGACAAGACTGAGAAGAAATCATCTTTATAGCAGTTTCTCTCTCTTTTTCTCTCTCTCTCTCTCTTTCTCTTTTAAAATATTGCTAGATTACAGCTTAGCTCCTTTAGTAAAGAATTCTAGATAAAGACAAAAAAGGGGGACAAACAGCAGAATAAGGGAATAATTTTTAAGTATTAATGTAAGGTTTTGGCATCACTGTGCATTCTGTCAACAAGAGGAATAATGAAACTCTAATGTCTGGCACTATCAATTGAGAGAAATCCTCAATGATTTGCCATTTGAATTTCTAGCAATATGTTTGGGAAGTTGAGGATCAGGATTTGGCAGTAGATGTAGGTTACCTTGATTTGGCAAAGGCGTTTGACACTGTCCGGCATAGTGGAATTATCAGCCTTTTGTCCAAATACAAGGTGAATCGGAGGTGGATGGCTAACTGACTTGAGAACAGGAGAAGCAAAATTAGAATAGGCAATAGTTATTCAGGTAGTTACAAAAATAAGGCAGGGGGTCCACAAGGGTCTGTACTTGATCTTACACTATTATTTTTATGTCTTGGTGTCTGCTGGTAAAATATATCGCTACTAGTAAGTTTGTAGATGACATGAAAACAGGATCTATAGTAAGCTTTGTAAATAATCAGTTTAAACTTCAGAATATGCTGTAGAAACTTGTACATTGGACTAAATTTAAGAATATGGAATTTAATGCTAAAAAAAACTAAAGAAATATACTTTGGTAAATTGAATAAATGTCACCTCTATACAATTGGTGGTCATGTTCTAGAGGAAGTGGAGACTGTGAGGGATCAGTGGGTGATGAAAGAAAATGTTTTCTTTTGATCCACACATGAATGATGCCATTAAAAATGCTACCATGAAATACAAGCCTTACTAAGGACCATCAACAGCATGGAAGCTGCTTTACTGCTCTTGATCTGTAAGTCTGTTATAAGACCTTTCGTAGAATATGGAGTGGTCATTTGCATTTATAATAAGAATAATAAGAAAATATAAACAGGTTGGAAAGAATAAAGATGTTTCACAAGGCTACACTGTGAAGCATCTGAATTACAGGGAAAGATTAAAAAAATCTCTCTCTGTTCACTATCAACTACAGACTTGAAAGATGGATTTCATTTTTATTTATAAAAGTAATCACAGTGATATATATGGAGTTATAATAGAGATTTAAATTTCCTCTTCATACTTTAAGAATGCAAACTAATTATTATTGGTTTCATGATGAAATTCTAGCTTCTTTGTTATGACTATTCATATTGGAGATGGAAAGTGTAGGAACTCTCTACCACTGCATTTAAGAAGCTTGATATCCTTGGTGTCCATTAAGAAAGAAAGTGTGTGAGGGGTAGGATACTTAACCCTAGATTTAAAAAACGTAGATGCTTTGACGGCCTAAACTAAGGCTCAGAGTCTAGTCCTTAAAACACTGAAATGTAGAACATCAAAACGTTTATGATGGACAATGGAAAAACCTGAAGAAAATCAGTGGCATTCTGCAAAGCTCTGTATATTTCAGAGGTATGATTGCCAGCAGTATGGTATGCCTCTGTTGTCTACAGTTTTGTACAACATCCCTAATTCTTCTCATGTGTTACCATTTTCCTCATAAAATATGTTAATGATGGAGTTTTTGAGCATATCCTAATAGAAAGTTTGGCAATACTTCTTTTTATTGGTATATGCTTAATCTATATTGGGCACACTGACTGGGTATCCAATGAGTAAACACAGTTTTGAATACTAATGAACCTTTATTGTATAATATAGTACTAATGTAAAGACTGAAGGTTCTGACTATGGTCACTGTAAAGAAGACCTTTTTTACTGAGAACTGCTGTTTGTACCACTGTAATAGTTTATATTGTTCACAAAACATTTGCATTTCTTTATCATATACTTTTTAATTTGATTTTTCAGAAAATGCACTGAAGTGAAAGAATATATATATATAGGTTGGGGATACATTCAAAATCCAAGCATTCCAAAACATTGACCATAAAAGGTCAACACACCCAAGGTCAACTCCATTTTTTACTGGCTTTTTAGTACTAAAAAAGGCTAGTAGAGTGTTATACAAAATCACAGTACAGCAGGGACTATTTTTTTACCTTTTCAACACTGTAGTGTGATCTCAGAGTTGGTATATATAAAAAGAAAGGGGGGGCATGTATATTTACTATCACCCTGAAAAACTTTTTTACTATTTTCAGGTGTTCATATTTCAACCTTTGTTTTTGGTGTGCAGTGATTTGGTACATCAGGATTTTGAATGTATTTGATGTAGTCAATGTGGTAAAGAGGCGTGAATTCCATACCACAGTGGCATTAATCAGTTAAAATGTGATCGTTTAATAGTTTCAAAAAACATGGATAAGGCAATTAAGCAGCAAACCTAATGTGTACAGGAAAGAAACCATTATTAGAGAGCAGAGTGACTCAGTAGTGTTTGAACTTAAACCTTAATTAGTGGGAGGTGGTATAATAGTTAAGATGTTTACCTACTATGTAAAAGGTACAAGGTTTGATTCTCATCTTTGAGAAATCAGCTAGGCTTAAAATGGTGTACTTATCTCTGCAGCCATTGGCTTTATTGGAAAAGCTCACTCAGACTCTGCAACTGATTGCTGTGAGGGAAAGATTAGTTTATTTTTGCTTTTTTGTAATTTGTACTGCTTCATTGTCTTCTTCTATTTATTACATTTATTATATGTATTATATTGTGGTGTATTTTATTTAAACTGTTCCCAGGATTCATGAAGCTTGCGCCAGGTGCAGGGGTAGCGTCGGCATTCTAACACCAAATATGGCCGCCAAGCGATTCAGGTACGAGCTGTTTCCACGTGCACTACCTGCGTATGCTAGGCCCGCACAACTCCCAAGCCCTATATGCTAATTACCCCATGTGCAGCAGTGTAGCATGCAAATGAAGGTATGTAGCAATTCAGGAAGTGGTGCAGGCGTAGTGTAAACATGCAGATATGTAAACTATAGAAAACAGTTTACATTTTTGCAAACATAAAATCGGAGCCATGACAGCCGACCAAACACATGTATTATATTGTTAATATATGCCAATGGCTAAATATATAGCCACTGGCATAAAAAACATGTACAAAATATAAAATTAACATTTAATAGATATAGTCACACTATTGCGACATGAAAGTACAGGGCAGCGGTGCGCAAAGGGGATCGCAAGGAATATATAAAAATATAGAATAAAACCGCAATGAAACACATATCACGATTTCCCCATAATAGTCAGTGGCAGGCATGCTACACCAAACTATGGCGCAAGGGTTGCTAAGGGGCAGTGCCAGTGTTATGCACAGTAGCTAGGAATTAGTAGGCAATGCCATGCAAATGAGAGGAGTAATAGTGAATCGCAGATTCCCAGCTGGTGTAAAGATGCACCTCACAGTGTAGCGTTATAACACCAAGGTGTGCCCTTGAGATAAAAATGACATCAAGAGAGGTGTGTGTCACCATTGCTGTAAGCACATTGCAGCATTGCTAAACCAGTTTGCCCCTAGCTAGGCAAAGCTGCAGGATAGGGGTGTGTTGAATTGGCCATAGCTATGCTTATCTGAGAGTACACAAGGTAACCGAGTATGCATGTGAATGGAGATGAAAACACGAGTAAACATGGTAAATGGGTTTGTGCAGCGTGCACTGCAACTGAAACAGGAAGGATATTGGAAAGAAAAAAGGAAATGCTGCAGCAGCGAAATTGGAGTACAAATGACTAATTAATGCCTAGGAACCTACAGTGGGCCATTGACAGCAGCTAACAAGGCTGCAAGCAGCTACCTGCAGAACAGGAAAGGTGAGAGGCTGTACTGCAAAGAAAACAGTAAAATGTCAATCAGAACAAAGTCAATTTGCAGTATATCAGTGACAAGGCACATTTTGCCATGACTGGGTAGGGAAAGTACAAAACAAGAAAGACGGCAGGTGGATGCATGCCTGATAATGGGAGGGGATCCAGGTTTCAAAGTGAATTAAAGGGCAACAGATTAATCAAGGCAGACAAGTAGATCTCCACAGTAAAGGCCCCACACTTGCAGTACTCATTGCAAAACCCATAATTAAGACACGCTGCAGCTAGAAGAGTTCATACACACCCACTGACATTAGCAGCATCCATAGCACAATAGTATAAAGTGTGAAAGCACTTCACACACATTTGTATATTCCCATACACTCTGCATCAGTGGTGTATACAGATGGGGAACTTTAGTATGTACATGTCAGGGGCTGCCATAGCTTTGATCCACCAGCATGTGTTGGAGACTGAAGGTGGCGTGGAGGATGATGAACACGACCACCTCAGGCACCAGAGGAGGAGGAGAGTGTTCAGACCCAGGGTAACCTACCAGGGGCTACATGATCTGGAAATAGTAGAGTGTTACAGGGTGGACAGGGATATCCTTGTGGATCCTTGCAACTTGTGGAGCTGTACCGGCCACACTTCAGAGCCAGAACAAACAGAGGGGAATCCTTCCCAGTGGATATGAAGGTATGTGTAAGCCTGAAAATACTAGCTACAGGTACCTTTCAAAGACCAACTGGGGATATCATGGGGATCTCACAGGCATCAGCATCCAGGGTACTACACCATTTCCTGGATGCCATGTTACCACATGCCAATAAGCACATATACTTCTCCCGAACGCAGGAGGAGTTGGCCAGCAATATGCGTCTCTTCCACCATGTGGCAGAATACTCAGAGGTACTGGGTGCAATAGACTGCACACACATACACATCAAGTCACCATCTGATGAGCAGGATAGGTGCTACATAAACCACAAGGGATACCCCTCTATCAACTGCTAGGTCATGTGCAATGCCCAGAGCATTATCATGGATGTGTGTGCTGGCAGCCCTGGAAGCTATCATGACTCCCACATCTGGCATGCCTCACAGCTGTATCAGTTATTTGTCAGGGGGGACATCCCAAATGGCCACCTGATGGGGACTGCTGGCTATGCACTGGAAGCATGGATGATGACTCCCATCAGAATTGCACACACACTCATGCAGGAAGGCCATAATGGGTACATGCACAAACCAGAATCATCACAGAGCGTGTGTTTGGGATACTGAAATCATGGTTCCGTTGCTTGGACATATCTGGTGGAGCCTTGCAGTACTCTCCAGGCACATGTGCCCACATCTTCATAGTGTGTGCCATGCTACACAATATAGTCCTGTGGAAACAGCTGCAGCAGGGACAGAATGGTGAAGGCCCTTACAGCCCACTACCATTGCCCAGGGCCCCACAGGCACAGAGGTACTCAAACCATGGACACACTGAGCCAGCCCCAGTAGGCAGACGGAGGCATGCCCAGTATGCCCATGCCTTGGCAAAGAGGGAATGTAAAGTACACACACTGGCAGTGTAGGCACCTAGGGACTGACACCTTTCTCCACCTGCACACACAGTAAAAATGGATGGCACACACACAAGACTACCTGTAAATTGTCATGTATAGGCAGTCTACTGTGTGCATCCAACATAGGCAGCCCTCAACTATTGCACACACAACTGCCATTGGCACAAGGTAAGTCAACATCTGAACAGTAAATTAAGTTATCAGCATATGCAGATACTGTATGTATAGATTCATAGGTAGGTACTTGGCCAACTGCCAGAGGCCATTCATAAACCCAGCCAAAATGTGTCAGCTTTTGCCACCCCATTGATTCATTAACTGTCCCTCTGTGGAGCAGAGCCAATAGCGGGATCCCTGGGGTGCATCTACTGTTCCCCATCCACTCTTCAAGGTTTCTCTTGCAGAGTGTTAGTGAGGGGCTCTGTATAATGTAGTTAGGGATGTTGTTCCAAAGTATGAGGAGTGTCTATGACAGGAATCTGTCCCTCCAGCATCTTCCAGTTATTGTTATGGCAAGGTTCAGCTCACTATAGTGCGTGGCTCACTGTGACATGGATTCCCATAGGTGGAGCATATCCATCAAGCCTGAGTTCGACATGGCTGTGTTGGCCAGCAGAGATCATCTCTGGGTAAACGAGATGCCACTGAGCAAAGCAGGAGTTTATTCAGTCTGGCTGCATAGGCCATATGTTGGAAGCCAGTATTCCCCTTGATGAGGTACATTCGTGGACCTCCCAGCTGTTCGAAGTGTCTTCTGAGGTACATCCCACATGGGTTATTATACCCTATGATGGGACTGATGAGTGATGAGTAAAGGAGCACTATAACCCCTGTATGTCTAGATGGGAATCCTTTAGTAATCAGATGGCCTACATAGAAGGATGTCCTAACTGCTGTAGAGATATGATTGTCAAAGGGGAGATCACTATCTACCTTAGTCCCCAGGTACCCCATTATCTCGTCTGTATTAAAGTGACTGCCACTTATGTGTTAATATGTGGGTGCCAATTCCACAATGGAATGACCATGCAGTTAGTGGCACTTGGCTGGAGGCCGTGACATTGACACCCTGTGACATTCTCTGTGAGGCCCCTTGAGGGATGTATGTGTCAGATGGACTATCAATCATGGCTCCCAGTTTGCAGTCATTGCCAAACATGGTCTGCCATAGTCCACCTGTGTTTTCCTGTACCTCTGAGATGTATATGCCAAACAGTAGGGCTCCCAGGACTGAGTCCTGTAGCACACCAGTCATGACTGGTCAAGAGTTGGACCTGGAGACCGCTAGTCATACCATGTTGGTTCTGTGTGTAAGCCCGTTGGCAACCCAACCTGTGATGTATGGGTGTATGTACAGGCTGGTGTGTTTATCAATAATACCTGAGTGGGGCATGGTGTCAAAAGCCTTGGCGAGGTCCAGATAATATGTTTGAACCACCTCCCCCATCATCTAACGTCTTGGTGACTGTATGTAAGATATCAAACAGGTTCAGTAGGCATGAACTGCACTCAACCAAGCTGACCTGGGTTGGGTCACATGTTCGGAGGTTACCAATGTCTTTATTAATGACTGCCATGAGGATGCAAACCATACTATTGCAGACCAGACTAGTCAGGTTTATGGGGTGGTAGTTACCATGGTCAGTTGTGATTCCATCTTGATGGAGTGGAATAACCATTGCCACGTGCCATTGTATGGGCATGTAGCCTTTGGAGAGGCTGAGGTTGGAAAGCTTAATTAGGTGGGGGGTCAGGTTGTCATGTACAGTTTGCAAGATGTAGTCTGGGACAACACCTGCCTCCATTGGCACTGTGTTCTACTGTTAGAGAGGGCCATTTCCACCTGTGTGTCTCTGATGTTGGGATACTATACCTTTTGGGTAGTGTTGTGGGCTCTTTAGGGGGTGAAGTGTGCACTGAATGTATCTGCAAGGATGTTGGTGATATCAGTAGGGTCAGCATATTTTGTGCTATATTTCACCGGCACAGGGCAAATCTGTGTGTCACCACTTAGATCCTTGACATAGCCAAAGAAGGCTTTGTGGTTATATTTCGAATCCTTGCATATTCTCCTGCTGATGTTAGCCTTGGATGATGTCATGAGGGACCTACGTATCATACTAATAGTGGTCACGGATGTCTGCCCTTAGTGGGATTTACTGTTTGTCTGGAACACTGTCCTACGTCTCTAGTATAGCCTGTTTATTGCAGAGGTCCACCAGACTGGTGTCCTTGTCTGGAAGGAATGTGTCTTGGTTTACCAATGATGGCACAATCCATACACCCATGTAGGTGCTTATAGGCTGCATTTGTAAATCTGTCTGTATCTTGAGCAGTGTTTCCCCTTAGCATGGGGACTGTGAAACCCCGCACCCCTGTCACTAGTAGTGTAAATTTAGCTGTAGGACAGGTATACACTGAGGTATCCGTGGGTGGGGGAGATGCTTGGGTGTGGAAACAGTGAATAGTTCATGGTCAGATCTAACCAGTGACTGGTTAACCTCTGTTGTAGTGCACCTGTTGCCCATGTTGGTGATGACCACTTCTAGTAGTTTCCACCCCACGTTAGGGAAGTTACCACCTGATACAGGGCATATGAGGTGATAAGTTTCAGGAAGCACTGGGCCTGGAAGTGAGTACAGATGTAAGTTTTCCAGTTAATAGTATGGTAGTTGACATCAACCAATGCCAGAGTGTGCATTAGGACTTTCATGTTCTTCACTGTCTCCAGGTAGGTGGAGTGGTGGTCCTGGGTCACAAAGGCTGATCCATAGCAGGCCACAGTTTACACTGCAGTTGTGGCTGATGTTAGCTGCACATGCATGATCTCAGAAGTATCATGCTGCCCCACTAACCTGGAGGTGTAGGTATCCCTGATGAATATGGATACAGCCCCTCCATGTCTGTGTCAGTCCATGTTCTATGGCTGAAATGTGTGGTATAGATTGTAGTCTGGTAGTGCTGGTGTGCTCTCTGGAGCCTTAAGACAGATCTCAGTTAGTGCACATATGTTGATGTTGTCCATCCTGAGGAGTGCTGTGAGTGCATGCATGTTGTGATCACAACCCCTGGTGTTGAGTAGCATAACCTTCATTGAATCTGCTATTGTGCCATTTATGGAGCTGGTATTCACCTTCAAGACTCTCCTTAATAAGGCACCATGGGGTGCCAATAGCCTTGGCCAGTATTCCAAAGCCTAAGGCTGACACATAGGCAGGTATGCTATCGTTGCATGCATGTTCCCCATCTGTGCTTGTTTTTCATCTCTCCTGTTGGTAACCTACTGGTAAGCAATAGAAAGCCTTAAACTTATACAAGTCTTCTAGAGTCCAAGATAGGCTTTTGGAGTGACTAAGTATCAGTGTTCTGTATGTTTTTACTGTACTTAACTGTTTCCTGACAACATGGTGATTTCTCACTGTATATTGTGATCTAAAGGTCTGTTTATTCACATATTATGGCTGTGATGGCCTGCACTTTAGAGGTTCACAGATAGCCTACTACCTATCTGCCCAAGGGCAATTAGAAGTATAGCTACAGTGTGTTGGCTTTCCCCGCACTATTGATGAAGTAACTGAGCCTCTGTCAAGCATAGCCAATGAAGCAATTCCAGGCAGAGTTGCTGGAAGCTGTTGAAGACTGGGGTTGTGGAGGGTGATAGGGGCACTTAGTGATCTAAAGAGGGCATGTTAATGTGAAAATTCAATTCCCCCAACAGGTCTCACAGCTATCAAACTGGACAGGCTCCCCCACTCACTGGCTTTATGGTTCTGAAACACATGATCCCAAGGGTGTATATTCTGTTACCCATTCACATAACAAGGTTTCCCTTGAAGTGTATGAGTGAGGGGCTATGCCTAATGTAGTTAGGAATGTAATGTATTGTCTCACAGTACATTTGTTATATGTTGTTATTTCAAGAGTACGCGAAGCTCGGTGAGTTTGGGGGATCCTGCCCTTTGCTTAGCCTAGTTTACACATAGAAATCATCTAAATAGGAAATAGGAGGAAGCAATGTCAATGTCAACAGTGTAATGGTTACAGCATCTGCATAGTATCTGTGCATTCGAGATTCCAATCCCGATAAAGGCAGGGATGTTTATCATGTTCAAAAGTATACCTTAACCACAGCTTGCATATATAGGTAGCAATCGTCTGTATAATAAACATTCGAAACACCCATATAAACCCATGTGTGCTGGAGAGTACAGTCAACAGAGAATGTAATGTTATGTCAGCACATAGTGAGATGTTACGTCACTGACATGTATATATCCGCAGTAGTTAGCGGATGTGGCTGTGTTTGCGCGCACAGGTTATACATTACAAAGTTTGTTTAACTGTGTTTAACCGCTGCTATAATGTCACACAAACACTTTTAAACATGCTTACAACTGCTTAAATAAGCCTTATTCTGGAGTAAAAAACAGTTGTAAAGCATTGCAGGTGTTGAACCCTGGATCATGCACACTATAGTCATGGGACTTACCACTAAGACATCTGAGGTGTACACATATTTCACAGTCTTGAGACTACACCTTATACCATATGCATTTCACTGTAATGATCACAAATGGGACAGTCACTTTGTGTGCATATGTACAGCACATTGTAATATACTGTAGTTTGTGAACCAACACATTCCAGTCTACATATGTATTACTGTTACAAATTAATATGAAATATATATATATATATATATATATATATATATATATATACACACACACACATATATATATATATGTCAGTGATGTCTGCGCGGAGACACCCACACACACACACACACACATATATATATATATATATATATATATATATATATATATATATATATATATATATATATATATATGTGTGTGTGTGTGTGTGTGTGTGTGTGTGTGATATATATATATATATATATATATATTATACAGTTACATCAATAGCCATATATATAAACATCTATGAACACACTTTGTGACACAGAAGCACTCCAAAGGAATTGGAGTGTACACAAAACACATGCAGCTCTGGTATTATAGCAATTAATATTAACCTAATTCACCATAGAAGGGGTGGTTGTTGTGTATGTGAAGATTGGGGTGGGGTAGGAATGATGGGTAATGCAATCATGCATCAAGGAGGGCCTGGGTCGGATGTCCAATAAGTGAACTGGAGGAGTATACATGGAGTATGGGGACAATATTAAAAGGACACAAAACAAGAACCTTTCTCATTCATTTTTTTCAATAATAATTCTTTATTCTTTTCCAAATGTAAATACAATACTACAACATATTTACAATATATACATGAATGCTTCCAACGGTTGCATAGAGTCATTATACATAAATATATACTTCTAAATAGGTATTACAGAAAAAGAAAAGAAAAATCTAGTATCAATATAAGGCTTATCTATAGTAAACTCCATAATTAGTCTGTACTTCCTGGAGAAAAGTGGATTGGAACCTTAAGCTAAGACAATGTTAAAGATTTGCTCCCATATTTTTGTATTATTTACACTTTTCTTATGATCATTGATTAGTAATTTGTGTGCTAAGATATGTTTTATCGCTACACTCTTGAAGTTTTCCCATGAAGTCTGGGATGGATTCAACCAATTTGTAGCTATATACAGCTTCATTAACAAAAAAATATTTATGAGTATGATCCTTTGGGATCTATCCAAATTGATTGGCGGAATATGCAGAATCATAAATTCCCAAGAACGTGTAGACTGTTGATATCCCATTTTTTGTAGTTGGAATTTCAAAGAATTCCAGAGTTTAAAAATACATTTACAACTCCAGAACATGTGTAAAAGGTCAGCCGTTTGATCTATACAATATGGGCATTTAGGTGAATTGTTTGAGTTAAATTTATGTAGAGTGAGACGCGTATAATACGCATTATTAAATATCATCAACTGAGTAAATAATAACTTTTGAAGGGACACTGATTTTAAGGTTAAGTTAATTGCTCTCACTATTTTACTATCTTCAATCGTTAACAGTTTCTCCTTCCAGTATTTGGATAAAAGTATTTGGTCATTGTATTTCACATCTTTCATCAAACTATATGAGGCTGTTATATATTTACATTCCTGTGTTAGAGTTTGAACCTTTCTCATTCATAATACACCCTGTCATGTCACATTGCAACACCTAATTTAGGTTCATAGATTAGTACTAGGCTAACTGCCCTCATGGGCCATTTTTAGCCTAGCCAATTATCCCATGTGAGAATCAAACCCTGCACCTTATGTTTGTAAGGTAAACACCTTAACCATTATGCCCACCTTCCATCCCTTCTTCACAAACATATGAACATTAACATGTATCAGACATATGTACACCAACTGACTGTCACATTTGTTTTCAGTAGTGAGGAATGCCTGTAGTAAAATGTATATACTAAACACCATAACATTTGCACATATATCAGATGTCTTAGTGGTAAAGTCAGTGACTGTGGTGTTTATGGTCCTGGGTTCAAGACCTGCAAGGACTGTTAGGGTTTTTTGAGGGCCAGAATAAGGGCTGTTGGATGCAGGTGGATTAAAGCACTCTTAAGCAGTTGTAAGTGGGTTTCCACGGGTTTGCGTGATGGTAAGTGGTGATGAAACATGATAAAAGAAGAAGCACCTCACAGGTTTAACCTTTGCTTAATGTCACGCAGACCATGGGCAAACCTGCTTACAACCGCATAAATGTGTTTTATTCACACTTTCCCTACTAGTGCCTACTCTGAGAGGTAAAATAATAACAGCTTCCAGGAGTAGAACAGTACAGTTTTGTACCTACCATAAATGTAGATGTTCGAGTGTTCACACTGCTGCAGTCATCACACTTGGGTTATCCTGCCGTCAGGTGGTCCCGCAGTAGGCCCGAGTTCCAAAGTCTTGGTCCAGTGTCAGTTGCTGTCGCTTCTTCCCTGACGTCAGTGCGCCAGGGGAATATAAGATGCATCCGACACCATTTTCTTCAGTTTTTCTTGCCCCAGATGTCAGGTGCCCCCAATAGGTAGGCAAAACATATAGTTATATAAAAATATACATATAAAAATAAAACATTACCCTCAGTCACAAGCAAATACACCACAGAGGTTGTATAGGATAGAAAGGTATAGGTAAGTCCAGCTAGTTCGGAGGGGATGGAGGGAGGGTAACCAGGACTGCAGCAGTGTGAACACTCGAACATCTACATTTATGGTAGGTACAAAACTGTACTATGTTCATCGTGTTACACTGCTGCAGTCATCACACTTGGGTTGAATCCCAAAGCTAAGAATGGGTGGTGGAACTAAACAGGGTTTGGAGAGGCTAGCAGACCCTGCAGAACTGTAGTGGCAAAGCCAGCTCTGGTTTTAGAGTATAGTGGTAAGTGATAGTGCTTGGTGAAGGTGTGCACTGAACTCCAAGTTGCAGCCTCCAAAATATCCTTGGTTGGTACCCCTCTGAGGAAGGCTGTTGATGTTGCTGTAATCCTGGTGGAATGGGGCCTGATGTTACCAGGTACAGATTTCCCATGATGTGTGTAGCAGAAATGGATACAATGTCCTATCCATTTTGAAATGGTCTGTTTTGAGATAGCTTTTCCTTGAGATCCAGCAGCATAGGATACAAAGAGCTGGTCAGATTTTCTGAAAGCCTTAGTTTTATCCAAGTAGTAACGTAATTGCCTGTGAATGTCCAAAGAGTGTAGGAGCTTTTCCCCTTTGTTCTGGGGGTTTGGATAAAAGGTGGGCAAATGAATGGTTTGGTTTAGGGCCACACTGGATACCATCTTTGGCATAAAGGAAGGGTTAGTTTGTAAAGAGACTCTGTCTTGATGAAAAATTATTAAAGGCTCCACTGCCATTAGGGCCTGTAGTTCTGAGACTCTTCATGCTGAAGTTATTGCTAGCAGCAGGGCAGTTTTCCATGATAGGAACTGTAGATCAGCTGTGAAAGCTGGTTCAAAGGGTGGAAGTGTAAGCTTTTCCAAAACAAAGTTGAGATCCCAAGTTGGTGTTGGTGCTCTCCGTGGCGGTCTTATGTTTTTAGCCCCTCTGAGGAACTGTCTTAGTAATGGATGTGAAAATATAGGAGGATCCGTGTTGTATTGAGCTGAAATAGCTGAGGCGTGGATCTTAATAGATGAGAAGGAAAGTCCTTTGTGCAACATCTCAGTTAAATATTGAAGAATTTGAGGAATATTTGGGACAAGGGGATTTTGGCCTTTAGCCTGGTTCCAGGCGCAGAATGTTTTCCATTTGTCTGAATAGACTTTGTGCTGGGCCTCCAGGCCTCCAGAATGACGTCCATCACAGCTTTAGAGAGAAGTGTTGACTGGTTGTTTAGGCAATTTGCCATGCAGCCAGATTTAAAGTCTTGAGCTGGCTGTGTAGAATCTGATTGTTTTGCTGAGTGAGCAGGTGAGGGATTGTAGGTAAAATCCATGGTGGGTCTTGAGCCATGTTCCTTAGTATTGGATACCAGTGTTGGGTTGGCCAGTCTGGAGCAATGAGTATCATTTGTGGCCTTTCTAATCTGGCTTTCAGCAGTACCTTTGCCAGAAGAGGCAGTGGAGGAAAGGCATACACTGTCAATGTTTTCCAACTGAATGAGAGGGCGTCCACTTTCCAAGCTAGTGTGTGGTATGTCCTTTTGCAGAATTTCCGTAGTTGGTAGTTTTGGGGGGAAGCAAACAGATCTATGTCTGGACTCCCCCATTTTTGAGTTATCATTGCGAATACTTGTGGATTTAGTTTCCACTCGTGAGGAACTGTGATGTTTCTGCTTAGATCATCTGCCAGTGCGTTTTTCTTTCCTGGCAGGAATTGTGCTTGTAGTTGAACTTGGTAGGTCAGTGCTGTGTTCCACAAGGTCATTGCTTCTCTGCATAGGGGGTAGGAGTGTGTGCCCCCTTGCTTGTTTATGTACCACATCACTGTGGTGTTGTCCATCTTTATTAGGAGTTGGCCTGGATGTAGGAGGTCCTTGAAAGCTGTTAGGGCATTTTGTATAGCTAGCATCTCTTTTTGATTGATATGTAGATGCCTTTAGTTTGCAGGCCATTTGCCCTGAATACACTGTCCTGCCATGTGTGCTCCTCAGGCATAATCTGATGCATCTGTTGCTATAGTTTGCCTGGCTGTGGGTAAGGTAAAAGGCTGACCCTTGTTGAGGTGACATGCCTGAGCCCACCATAGAAACTCTTGTTGAAGGCAGGGAATGAGTGGAATTATTGTTTCCAAGCTGTGGCTGTGTTGAGACCATACGCTTTTCAGGTACCATTGTAATTTCCTCATATACAGTTTTGCAAATGGTATTAGTAGTATGCAAGATGCCATGAATCCCAAGGCCTGCAGAATTTTTCTTGCAGGCAGTTGGGTCTTTGTTGCCATCATTTTGAAGTATAGATCCAGTTGTCCTTGCTTGTCTGGCGTGAGATAAGCCATCTGGGCCGTTGTATTTAAGCTGGCACCCAGGAATATTATGTCTTGTGAGGGCACTAGTTTTGACTTCTTTTCATTTACTGTGTACCCTAAGCAACTTAGAAGGTTCTTGACAAATGCCAGATGCTTTAATAGAATGTCCTTGCTTTCTGCTTGAATAAGGCAGTCATCCAGGTATGGATATATTTGAATCCCTCTTTGTCTTTAGTATGCAATTACTGGTGCCAGGCATTTTGTGAAGACCCTGGGTGCAGTAGATAAGCCAAAGGGCAGTGCAGAAAATTGGTAATGGGTTGAACCTGCAATAAATCGGAGGTATCTTCTGCAATTTTATCTGATAGGGACATGCAGGTATGCCTCCTTGAGGTCCAACGTTACTAGCCAAGCCTTCTTGCCCAGCATGGGAAGAAGTTGCTGTAGTGTTAGCATCTTGAATTTGGGTACTTCCAGGTATGTGTTTAGAATTGAGAGGTCCAGAATGGGTCTCCAGGCTTTGTCCTTTCGGGGAACTAGAAACAGACTTGAGTAAAATCCTTGTCCTTGCTCCTGTGTAGGAACCAGTTGAATGGCTCTCATGTCCATGAGAGCTGAAATTTGCTTTTGAGCCTCTGCCCATTAATTTGGTGGCAGGTTTGGCATTCCTTTTATCCGTGGCAAAGTGGGAAAGTGGAATCTGTATCCTTGAGATACAATATTTAGGACCCATTTGTCTTTTGTGATGAAGTGCCAATTGTCTGCAAAAAGTGCTAGTTTTCCCCCCGGGAGCTGCCAAGAGGGTTTTACTTGACAGTCTGAGGAGTAAGTCATTGTGTTTGTCTTCTGGTAGTTTGAGACCTGTCTTCTCCACCTTTATAGGTTGTGGCACTCCATTGTCGAGACTGGTAAGAGGTTTGTGGCTGGCCTCTGCCTTTTGGGCGTCTGTATCTGCCCCTCTGTGGTCTGGCAGAAGCTGGAAAGGACCAGTTTTTGGTTGGCCAATTTCTGCAGAAATGAGGGGGGTTGAACCTGTAAAAAATCCTTGACCGTCTGCACAGATTTTGCCTTATCCTCCATTTTCTTTAAAACTTCTTCTGCTTTTACACCAAATAAAACATCCTGCTGTAAAGGTGCATCCAATAACTTTGCTTTAACATGATCAGGTAGAGTTTGTTCCTTTAACCAAGCATGCCTACGTATGACAGACCCTGTCACTGCTGCTCTACAAGAAGCTTCCAATGAATCAAATCCACATTGCAAAGTATGTTTTCCCATTTGTTCAGCTGAATGCAACAAATCTTGCATTTCCTTGTAATCTGGCTGGTCTGTATGTGCATTTTTTGTTTTAATTGAGACATTAGATATCGTTGATATTTCAGCATGTGGAACTGACAATTTAAGGCCCTCATAGCTAGAGTAGCTGAGGTATATACTTTCTTTCCCCATCTGTCTAGTGCTCTAGAATCCCTTTCAGAGGGCACAGGATTTTTAGCAATAGAGGCCTTAACCCCTTTGAGAACCTGGGAAATGGTTTCTGGGTCAGCAACAGGGCTTTTATACAGGAATTTGTGTGAGTCAGGGACTCTGTAGTATCTGTCTGGTTTGGCTGATGCAGGAGGTAGTGAATCTGGGTTAAGGCTAGACTCTGAATAAACATCATCCACAATGTCTAACACAGGTGGAATAGCAAGTGGTCTGTGCTGGGGTAGTAAAAGGAACTCTCGGAGCCTTTTCTTAGAATCAGAGTAATCCTGGCCTTCCCAATGGAAATGTTCCCTCATAGTATGCAAGGTTTCGCCAAAAGAGTAGTCTTCTGGGGGAGATGTAGAAGGGATAGACTCTTCAGCATCAGAATCTTCATAAGGGGGAAAGGAATATTCTTGTTCCTCAGAAGAATCTGAGGAAATTGAAACCTGGTCAGAGGAAGCGTAGTCCTCCTCCTGCCTTGGCCTTTTATCCGCAGGGGGATGGGAACCCCTGATTAGGGTAATTAAGTCTTCAGCCATCTTAAGCATCTGTTTCTTAGGCATGGGGCCTTGTACAGGAGACTGCTGTACAGTCTTCTTTGTTTTTAAAGGAGATTTCAGTTTTGCATAGGATTTAATAGTGAGTGTAGTCGGTCTGAAGACACCTTCTGCAACTGAAGGAGTTTCAACTGCACCGGAATCTCCTTCAGGTATAGAGTCGGAGGGGCCTAAAGGTAAAGGTTGTGGAGGCCTAGCAATCTCCGCTTGCGAATCGGATGTCGCCTGGGGTTCTAAATCAGTGGTCGTCAGGGGCTGCGTAGGTGCCAAACTGAAAACCAGAAAACAGGTGACTGGCCTAGCAGAGGCCTCGGAGTCCGGTTTGGATTTCGGCTGCCTGTCCTTATCTTTGCATTTTTTATGCATTCTGGTCGTCGGTTGCTCCAACAGCATGGTATAATTAAATTTCCTACCAAAATAATGTCGGGTGAAATCAAACTGACATTTAATAGTTCGTTTATTAAACCTATTACAAAACCGACAACCTGTGACATTGTGGTCTGGGCCTAGGCAAGGAATACAATAAGAATGAAAGTCCTTATGAGGTATTTGCTTCCCACAAGAAATGCAATTGTTAACTTTTTCTGACATCGGACTGAGGCAAGTAAAGGTTCCCCAATGGGGTACTTAGCTTTATGAAGACTTTGGTCTGAAATTCGATTTGAAAATCTCAGGAGTTGGCCGACCGGCACTTGCGAACTGCTACTGCTTCGGGCACCATGCGGCAAGAAAGACTGAAGAAAATGGTGTTGGATGCATCTTATATACCCTGGCGCACTGACGTCAGGGAAGAAGCAACAGCAACAGATGCCAGACCAAGACTTTGGAACCCGGGCCGACTGCAGGACCGCCTGACGGCAGGATAACCCAAGTGTGATGACTGCAGCAGTGTAACACGATGAACATGTGCAACCATGTACTCCATCCTCAGAGTAACCTAACACTAAGCTACCTGGGATGTACCTATCCCAGTTGTGTACGCAGACAGGTAAAAACACTAAAGGGAGGAATGTGTTGAAATAGGACAACCCGCCATGTACCCAATTAAAGGTGTATGCTCATATATATATATATATATATATATATATATATATATATATATATATATATATATATATATATATATGGGTACATGTCAGTAGATCGACAAGTTAGAAGATCGACATCCACTTCACCGACACACATGCATAACACTGCCACACTTACTAAAACATGGTAGGCATGATTAGCGAAATTTAAACTTCTTACCTGTTAAATGTCCGTGATTTGCGGTGTCGATTATTTCATGTGTCGGTGAAGTGGATGTCGATCTTCTAACCTGTCAATGTACTGACATGTACCCATATATATATATATATCTAGAGAGAGAGAGAGAGAGAGAGAGACATGTCGATATATACAGGTCTACATATATACGTAGATATATAGATAGGTTAAAAACATCTACACATCTATGGAGGTATAGATAAACATATGCAATAATATATATATATATATATATATATATATATATATATATCTACACACATACATACATGTCTGTAGACAGCATCCAAAGTGTTCCTTTCTGAGTATAACATGGACCATAGCAATCACACATTCTGCCCCCCTCCCCCAATAATATGAACATAACATATGAAGAGTATATGCCAATACACTATTACAGATATGTTCTATGGACACAGTCACCAACACAACTGCAATGACTGCAAATATCCATGACAGAAATACACAGACAGCTTTCATTTTTCAAAACTTTATTACATTCCGATGTATTGTCAAAAGGATTCAAAGACTAACAATACCTGCATGCTATACCGGAAGCATTTAACAGTGCCTTAATGAATCAGCCTGCAATTACCATAGTATTAGTCTACTAACGGACAGGTTTTCACATAGGGAAAGAACACCTACACACATATAGACGTTGTATAAAAGGGGTTCCTATACACCTGCATGTGCTATGTACACCCACCAACATCTACTCCGCAACCAAAATAATTACAACAATACATACTGTCATACCATAACCAATTATTCAACTACTGTACAACATCTGCTGAAACCTTAACATACCTGGACACAGACACACTAATATGGCCCTATGTGAAATAGTTGCTGTTATACAAATGAACAGCTGCTGATATAACAGGGTTTGTATGAACTAATCCTGTTTCAGAGGGTTGAAAGGTTTGTACACCAGGAAGTGTTACCAAGTACTGATTATCAGCACAGTATGATACACAGTAACACCAAACTAAATATGTCTGTTAAGCACACTGTAAACCCCCTAACATTATATACATAGCTATGCAGCCTTGAGCTGGTCAAACAACCTGGCCAGACTGAAACATATGCAGAAGTATTAGGTACAGACAATCCCTGCACAAGTAGCAATGTTCAGAAATATAACAGCAGTACTCACATTTAGACCAAATCCTCTAGGCATTACACACAATATATTGCTGCTCGTCTCCATACAGCTGTTGCAATAGATTCCAAACAACACTTCCACGCTGTCTTCCTCACAAGTAAGGCAAAGGGACAATGCCCAAGTAGAGTACTCAATTATACTCCACTGTAGCCATGGTATTGGCTAAGGCAGTAGCAACGCAGCTGATGTGTTTGTAATTAGCTGCTTAGGAACACCAATTGGTTATTGGGAAAGCACATGTTACTGATGTGTAACTATAAAAGGTTGCCTTGTCACACATTCAAACCATCTGTATCTACCTGTAGGACAGTACAAAGCACTGAAAGACGAACCGAAAATGAGTATTATACTAGTCAATAACACCTCCAATTACTAAGAAGGTATGTATAAGATGTAGTATGTCTGTGTATGTAGTACCTGTTCTGTAAGAATTAAAGTGTAATCAATGCATATAGTGGAAATAGCTATCTTGTAGTGATGTATTGTTGAGCAGTAGTAATGCTTGTAGTATTCTATGTGTGTACTGCTGTAGGTCACAAGGCAAACTCTGCATACACCACAAGGGATGATATGGGCTTGGAACCCACCAATTCACTTCCAGCCACTGTCAGTGTCAGGATTGGTCCAACAAGCATGTGCTATAACAGGGGTAGTATATGTCGATATATTGTAACAGTCAACATATGTATGGGTGTATAGGTAAGATGAATATGTTAAAAGTGGGCTTACCTTGCAAATACGGTGTACATTGTGGGATATTGTGCCAATAACTGTGTAATGTACAGTATATTAGGCAGATCTGTATTATATTCTACATAGTAGTTCTGTTATGTTATGCAAACAGTAGTTATGTCTATTGGCAATTACAATACTCAATAACAGAATACATATCATTTGTATTCATCTGACAGTTTAGCAGCATGATAGCAAAGATAATTGGAAGAGCCAGGTAACTATCCATGCACATAACACATGTAATATCCACCTCTCTTGTATCATTTGTGCTGGGTCAATAACAGCTGTGCATGTGTACATGTTATGCAAATGTGTAGTGAACCTTGTTACAGGGCTGGACCTCTCTAGTATCCTTTGCAAGCAATAACAGCTGTGCATGTGTACATGTTATGCAAATGTATGTTACAGGGTTGGACCTCTCTAGTATCATTTGCAAGCAATAACAGCTGTGCATGTGTACATGTTATGCAAATGTGTAGTGAACCTTGTTACAGGGCTGGACCTCTCTAGTATCCTTTGCAAGCAATAACAGCTGTGCATGTGTACATGTTATGCAAATGTGTAGTGACCCTTGTTACAGGGCTGGTCCTCTCTAGAATCGTTTGCAAGCAATAACAGCTATGCATGTGTACATGTTATGCAAATGTGTAGTGACCCTTGTTACAGGGCTGGACCTCTCTAGTATCATTTGCAAGCAATAATAGCTGTGCATGTGTACATGTTATGCAAATGTGTAGTGACCCTTGTTACAGGGCTGGACCTCTCTAGTATCGTTTGCAAGCAATAAGAGCTGTGCATGTGTACATGTTATGCAAATGTGTAGTGACACTTGTTACAGGGCTGGGCCTCTCTAGTATTGTTTGCAAGCAATAACAGCTGTGCATTTGTACATGTTATGCAAATGTGTAGTGACCCTTGTTACAGGGTTGGACCTCTCTAGTATCATTTGCAAGCAATAACAGCTGTACATGTCGACATGTTATGCAAATGTGTAGTGACCCTTGTTACAGGGCTGGTCCTCTCTAGTATCATTTGCAAGTAATAACAGCTGTGCATGTGTACATGTTATGCAAATGTGTAGTGACCCTTA